>NC_089839.1:133857315-134141977 GCF_035609145.1 Eleutherodactylus coqui | reverse complement strand
TAAAGGTGATGGGTCATACGAAAATATGTTGAGACTCACAATTGTTAGGTGCCTAGTAGAGATGAGCGAGCACCAAAATGCTCGGGTGCTCGTTAATCGAGTCGAACTTTTCGCGATGCTCGAGGGTTCGTTTCGAGTAACGAACCCCATTGAAGTCAATGGGCGACCCGAGCATTTTTGTATATCGCCGATGCTCGCTAAGGTTTTCATTTGTGAAAATCTGCAAAACCTAAGAAAGTGCTGGAAGCGACACAGAAACGGATAGGGCAGGCGAGAGGTAACATGCTGGGCTGCATTTCAGGTTCCCAGGTCCCACTATTCAGCCACAAAAGCCGCAAGAGTGCCCCCCCCCCCCACCGATTTTTACTTCGGACAAACCCTCATTAGCAAGGCACACCTTAGCTAAGCACCACACTACCTCCAACAAAGCACAAGCACTGCCTGCGGGACACACCCCTGCCTCTTCTCTTGGGGTTTACATGCTGCCCCCCCCCCCCCCCGCACGACCAAGTGTCCACAGCGCACACCAAAGTGTCCCTGCGCAGCCTTCAGCTGCCCTCATGCCACACGCTGGCCTCACAGGCACACCACCCTCATGTCTATAAGTGCGTCTGCCATGAGGAGGAACCGCAGGCACACACTGCAGAGGGTTGGCAGGGCCAGGCAGCGACCCTCTTTAAAAGGGGCGGGGCGATGGCCCACAATGCTGTATAGAAGCAATGAGAACTCCAATCCTGTGCAACCTCCATCAGGAGCTGCAAACGTGGGCATAGCAATGGGGAATCCATGTGCCACACAGTATTCATTCTGTCAAGGTAGCGCATAGCTCAATCCACACTGCAAGGGGAAAGCCATCAGCGCTCTGCCCTCTACCTAAGTCAGTCAGTGCCTTTGTGCCAGACAGGTCAAACACCGCGATGGGAACTAAGTTTGCACCAACAGCATAGGTGGGTCCTAGGAAACACAAGACATGAACCAAAAATTGATCTGAGCGGCCAAACATGGCAGACTTGCACCGCGCCCACTACATAGGCCTCGGCCCACAGCTTCAGCAATCCTAGGCAGGAAGCGGACTTTCACTGCACCAAGGACATAGGCCTCTGCACAAACCCTCAGCAATCGCGTGCCTACAGCGGACTCCTATGCTAGCGTAGATGTGCACGTTTCATTAGCGCTGTGTTGCTCCTGTAGTTTGTCCCAATGCAGTGCCCCGGATAGTAGAGCTAACGTCAGATTAAATACAGGTGGGCTTCGGCCCACACTGCATGCCCCAGTGAGACTGGGGTTTTTTATAAGTAGACACAGGCAGGTACAACTCCGTGTGGACCGACAGCAGGGGAGGGCCCCAGGAAGCCACCGGCGGTACATAAATAAATCCCATTGCAGTGCCCAGCACAGCTGAGGTAACGTGAGGTTTAATGCAGGTGGGCTTCGGCCCACACTGCATGCCTCAGTCAGACTGGGGTTCTTTATAAGTAGACACATGCAGTTACAACTCCGTGTGCACCGACAGCATAGGTGGGTCCCAGGAAGCCACAGGCGGTACATTAATATATCCCATTGCATTGCCCAGCACAGCTGAGGTTACGTCCGATGAAATGCAGGTGGGCTTCGGCCCACACTGCATGCCCCAGTCTGACCGGGGTTTTTAATACATAGACACTGGCAGGTACAAATCCCGAATGAGAAGTCCCTGTGGACCCACAGCATGGGTGGCTCCCTGGAACGCATCGGCGGTACATAAATAAATCCCATTGCAGTGCCCAGCACAGCTGAGGTAATGTGAGGTTTAATGCAGGTGGGCTTCGGCCCACACTGCATGCCCCAGTCAGACTGGGGTTCTTTATAAGTAGACACATGCAGTTACAACTCCGTGTGGACTGACAGCATAGGTGGGTCCCAGGAAGCCACCGGCAGTACATAAATATATCCCATTGCATTGCCCAGCACAGCTGAGGTAACGTCCGATGAAATGCAGGTGGGCTCACACACTGCATGCCCCCGGGTCTGACCCGGGTTTTTAATACATAGACACAAGCAGGTACAACTCCCTAATGTGAAGTCCCTGTGGACCCACAGCATGGGTGGCTCCCTGGAACCCACCGGCGGTACATAAATAAATCCCATTGCAGTGCCCTGCTCAGCAGAGCTAACGTCACATACAAGACAGGTGTGCTTCGGCCCACAGTGCATGCCCCAGTCAGAGTGGTAATATGTACCTTAACAGTAACCGCGTTGGTGGGAATGTGGTGGCGACTGCGGACCTAGTAGCGCGGTTTTATTTAGTTGGTTTTCGGAATGTGGCCAGGATTAAGTGGGCCGTGGCGGGGGGGGGGGGGGTGGTGTTGGGGGGGCTCTCTTGTGTCGGTAAAGGTGAAATTCTTGGACTGCCACCAGACGGACCAATGCAAAGGTATTTGCCAAGAATGTTTTCATTGTTGGAGGAGGAGGGGGATGTTTTTGAGGCACTACGTGTCCTCTCCACGTGTCCATGGTTATATGCACCTTAACAGTGACCGCGTTGGTGGGAAATGGCCTCGCCACCATCCTGTCTTTGGGAAGCCTCCGTTTCCACACCCCAGTGACATAGCATTAGCAGCGGTATAGGCAGAGCCAAGAATTAGTAACATTTCAGCGGTAGCATTAGGGACAGGCCCCAGTAACATATCACTAGCAGCATTATAGGGGGAGCACAGTCTTAGTGCCATTTCAGTAGTAGTAGCAGTCCAGACAGGCCCCAGTAACAATTCCGAAGCAGCAGTATAGGGGGAGCACAGTATTAGTTCCATTTCACTAGTAGCAGCAGTCAAGACAGGCCCCAGTAACAATTCCGAAGCAGCAGTATAGGGGGAGCACAGTCTTAGTTCCATTTCAGTAATAGTAGCAGTCAAGACAGGCCACAGTAACATTCCCGTTGCAGCAGTTTAGGGAGATAAGTCTCTTTCACATTTCAGTAGTTGCAGTATAAACAAGGCCCCAGTTACATTTATGTAGCAAAAGTGTAGGCCAACCCCACACACCTTGCTGTAGCATGAGTGCAGGCGAAGCCCATAAAAATTACTAGGATTACACTGTAGGCAATGGCCCCAAAAAATTGGTGTACCAACAGTACTAATGTACCTCAGAAAAATTGCCCATGCCCAACCAAGAGGGCAGGTGAAACCCATATATCGCTTTGGTTAATGTGGCTTAATTTGTAACTAGGCCTGGAGGCAGCCCAGTTAAAATAAAAATTGGTTCAGGTGCAAGTTTCAACGCTTTAATGAGAATTGAAACATATAAACATTGTTTACAAAAGTCATATGACTGAGCCTTGTGGGCCTAAGAAAAATTGCCCATTCGGCGGGATTACGTGAGGTTTCAGGAGGAGGATGAATATAATACACAGATTGATGAAGCTAAAAGGTCCCCGTATTTTATGGTGATAGAGAACGATGCTTCCATCCGCAGGTGAAGCCTACGTATTGTTTAGGTACCGCTGCTGTCCGCTGGTGGAGAAAAGAAGTCTGGGGAAATCTAGGCTTTGCTCATCTTTGAGTGTAAGCCTGTCGGCACTGTCAGTTGACAGGCGGGTACGCTTATCCGTGATTCCCCCAGCCGCACTAAACACCCTCTCTGACAAGACGCTAGCCGCAGGACAAGCAAGCACCTCCAGGGCATACAGCGCGAGTTCAGGCCACGTGTCCAGCTTCGACACCCAGTAGTTGTAGGGAGCAGAGGCGTCACGGAGGACGGTCGTGCGATCGGCTACGTACTCCCTCACCATCCTTTTACAGTGCTCCCGCCGACTCAGCCTTGACTGGGGAGCCATAAAGCTGGCAAAGGCCATGCAGTGTTCCCCTGCCTGCGCTGTACATGCTGCCTGATCTCCGCACCTCCCCTGCTACCTGGCCCTCGGAACTGCGCCTTCTGCCACTAGCGCTGTCGAATGGGAATTTTACCATCTGTTTGTCCGCCAGGGTCCTGTGGTATAGCATCACTCTCGAACCCCTTACATCTTCGGGTATGAGAGTGGAAAGGTTCTCCTTATACCGTGGGTCGAGCAGTGTGTACACCCAGTAATCCATAGTGGCCAGAATGCGTGTAACGCGAGGGTCACGAGAAAGGCATCCTAACATGAAGTCAGCCATGTGTGCCAGGGTACCTGTACGCAACATATGGCTGTCCTCACTAGGAAGATCACTTTCAGGATCCTCCTCCTCCTCATCCTTTCGGCGTGTATGGCCTGAGGAGGAGGACTGGCAAGCAGCATGGGTACCCTCAGCAGTGGGCCAAGCTGTCTCTTCCCCCTCCTCCTCATGCTCCTCCTCAACGCACTGAGATATAGACATGAGGGTGCTCTGCCTATCCAGCGACATACTGTCTTTCCCCGCCTCCGTTTCCGAGCGCAAAGCGCCTGCCTTTATGCTTTGCAGGGAACTTCTCAAGAGGCATAGCAGAGGAATGGTGACGCTAATGATTGCAGCATCGCCGCTCACCATCTGGGTAGACTCCTCAAAGTTTCCAAGGACCTGGCAGATGTCTGCTAACCAGGCCCACTCTTCTGTAAAGAATTGAGGAGGCTGACTCCCACTACGCCGCCTATGTTGGAGTTGGTATTCCACTATAGCTCTACGCTGCTCATAGAGCCTGGCCAACATGTGGAGCGTAGAGTTCCACCGTGTGGGCACGTCGCACAGCAGTCGGTGCACTGGCTGATTAAACCAATGTTGCAGTGTCCGCAGGGTGGCAGCATCCGTGTTGGACTTGCGGAAATGTGCGCTGAGCCGGCGCAACTTTCCGAGCAGGTCTGACAAGCGTGGGTAGCTTTTCAGAAACCGCTAAACCACCAAATTAAAGACGAGGTAAAGGCATGGCACGGGCGTGAGGCTGCTGAGCTGCAGAGCCGCCACCAGGTTACGGCCGTTGTCACACATGACCATGCCCGGTTGGAGGCTCAGCGGCGAAAGCCAGCGGTCGGTCTGCTCTGTCAGACCCTGCAGCAGTTGGCGGGCCGTGTGCCTCTTCTCTCCTAAGCTGAGTAGTTTCAACACGGCCTGCTGGCCCTTGCCCACCGCTGTGCTGCCACCCCGCGCGACACCGACTGGTGGCGACGTGCTGCTGCTGACACATCTTGATTGCGAGACAGAGGTTGCGTAGGAGGAGGAGGAGGGTGGTTTAGTGGAGGAAGCATACACCGCCGCAGATACCAGCACCGAGCTGGGGCCTGCAATTCTGGGGGTGGGTAGGACGTGAGCGCGGTCCCAGGCTCTGACTCGGTCCCAGCCTCCACTAAATTCACCCAATGTTCCGTCAGGGAGATCTAGTGGCCCTGCCCGCCTGTGCTTGTCCACGTGTCCGTTGTTAAGTGGACCTTGGCAGTAACCGTGTTGGTGAGAGCGCGTACAATGTTGCCGGAGACGTGGTCGTGCAGGGCTGGGACGGCACATTGGGAAAAGTAGTGGCGACTGGGAACCGAGTAGCGCAAGGCCGCCACCGCCATCATGTTTTTGAAAGCCTCCGTTTCCACAAGCCTATACGGCAGCATCTCCAGACTGATCAATTTGGCTATGTGCACGTTTAACGCTTGAGCGAGCAGGTGCGTGGCGGCGTGCTTGCGCTCTAACAGTTGCGCTAGCGACGGCTGGACGCTGCGCTGAGAGACATTGCTGAATGGGGCCGAGGACAGCGGAGGTGAGCGTTTGGGTGCAGGCCGGGAGACGGTCGTGCCTGTGTCCTGAGAGAGGGGTTGGATCTCAGTGGCAGGTTGGGGCACAGGGGGAGAGGCAGTGGTGCAAACCGGAGGTGGTAAACGGCCTTCGTCCCACCTTGTGGGGTGCTTGGCCATCATATGCCTGCGCATGCTGGTGGTGGTGGTGGTGGCGGCTTCCCGGCTGATCTTGGCGCGACAAACCTTGCACACCACAGTTCGTCCGTCGTCTGCGCACTCCGTGAAAAACTGCCACACCTTTGAGCACCTCGGCCTCTGCAGGGTGGCATGGCGCGAGGGGGCGCTTTGGAAAACAGTTGGTGGATTATTCGGTCTGGCCCTGCCTCTACCCCTGGTCACCCCACTGCCTCTTCCAACCTGTGCTGCGGCTACAATTGCCTCCCCCTCTGAAGACCGGTCCTCAGTTGGCTTATCACACCAGGTGGGGTCAGTCACCTCATCATCCAGCGGCTCTTCCTCTGAATCCTCTGTGCGCTCCTCCCTGGGACTTATTGCCCTTACTACTACCTCACTGATGGACAACTGTGTCTCATCGTCATCGTCCTCCTCACCCACTGAAAGCTCTTGAGACAGTTGCCGGAAGTCCCCAGCCTCATCCCCCAGACCCCGGGAACTTTCCAAAGGTTGGGCATCGGTCACGATAAACTCCTCTGGTGGGAGAGGAACGATTGCTGCCCAATCTGGGCAGGGGCCCGAGAACAGTTCCTGGGAGTCTGCCTGCTTCTCAGAATGTGTCATTTTCATGGAGTGAGGTGGCTGGGAGGAAGGAGGAGCAGCAGCCAGAGGATTCAGAGTTGCAGCTGTGGACGGTCTAGAAGACTGTGTGGTCGATAGATTGCTGGATGCACTTTCTGCCATCCACAACAGGACCTGCTCACACTGCTCATTTTCTAATAAAGTTCTACCGCGTGGACCCATTAATTGAGATGAATCTGGGGACCCCAGAAACTTGCCTCTTTCCTAATCCCGCAGCAGTCGGCTGTGATACACCTGGACCCGGAGCTCGGCCTGTGCCCACACCCTGACTTGGGCCTCCGCGTCCTCGCCCCCGTCCTCTAGGCTTACCCCTACCCCTCAGCATGGTGTATTACGACATTAGCAGAAACAGAACGCTGTAATTAAATGTGCCGCTTATTGGCCTGTGGTTGGAGGCTGACTTCGTGTACGTAACGCACTGCAGAGCAGGCAACAATTATGCGCAAGGCTGGCTATTAATTCAACAACTACTACCCCCAGCAGAGACGCAGTAAACTGAAGGCAGTGACAGGCAGGCCTAATATTGTATTTTTGAACTTTTTGGGAAAAAGCCCACTGCCTATATAGCCAGTATACCTCTTTCCCTGCCTCACCAGTACTGTCCCTATACTGAGTAAAATGACTGCAGACTGAGGACGCTATTGTCTGCACGCCCGATATACAAAAAAAAATAAATTGTGCAACACTGCTAAAAGCAGCCTCAACAGTACTGCACACGGTCAGATGTGGCCCTACGAAGGACCGTTGGGGTTCTTGAAGACTAAAATAACACCTAACACTCTCCCTATAGCAGCAGCAGCATCACCAGCAGTTTCCCTGATCTCTGTCAGCATGCATATGTGGCGAGCCGCGGGCGGGGCAGATTTTAATACTCGGGTGTCACCTGATCTCCCCAGCCACTCACTGCAGGGGGGTGGTATAGGGCTGGAACATCACAGGAGGAAGTTGTAATGCCTTCCCTGTCTTTCTATTGGCCAGAAAAGCGCGCAAATTTCTCAGAGATGAAAGTGAAAGTAACTCGAACATCGAGTAACGAGCATCTCGAACACTCTAATACTCGAACGAGTATAAAGCTCGGACGAGTACGCTCGCTCATCTCTAGTGCCTAGTAAGGATGAGCGAGTATATTCGCTAAGGCACTACTCGTCCGAGTAATGTGCCTTAGACTAGTATCTCCCTGCTCGTCCTTCAAGTTCGGGGGCCGCCGCAGAGCGGGGAGCTGCGGTGGAGAGCGGGGAGGAACGGAGGGGAGCCCTCTCTCTCCCTCTCTCCCGCCCGCTCTCCCCTGATCCCCGCCGGGACTCACCTGTCAGCCGCAGTGGTCCCCGAATCTTTATGGACGAGCAGGGAGATACTCGTCTAAGGCACATTACTCAGACGAATAGTGCCTTAGCGAGTATACTTGCTCATCCTTAGTGCCTAGCTGACATCCCTTCAATAATTATACTTTTGCCGTGGGTCATTCCAAAACCGGACCCGCCAATATACTTAGCCCTTGTAACCAAAAGAAAAAGAACAAAAAAAGAAAGTAAAAACAAAAACACCACAGGTTTTGAATAACTAAGACCACAAGAAAAAGAGAAAGTTCAGAAAAAAACAAACTGAGAAACCTAGAGTACAAGCAGATAGGTGGGGGAAGTTATCGGGAATAGAAAACCAGACAATAAGGGGGGTGGCCCTTTCATGGCAAACTAAGTATATGGCCGCTCACTTCTGATCAGCTGTCAACCCGGGAATCATGTTTCCGACCTGACTTCATGGGAGCCTTGAGGAGACTTGCCTCCTCACCACCCTGTGATATTCTGAAACTCAGCTGAGTCACGGAATTTGTTCCATATTGACTAGGCGCGCCTGCCTGAGCTCTTGACACCAGAGCCCTCGTCCCCCAATTCCTCTATGTACATCAGCTGATTCAGCTTTTGTATAAATTCCAGAGTCGAGGGGGTGATGCCGCTTCGCCAGTGACGTGGAAGAACGGCCCTGGCTGCAGTGAGGAAATGACGTAGGAGACCCTTCTTGATTGTGGCAAAGGGACCCGGGATAACAGAGTGCAGAGCCAGTTGTGGGGTGACCTCCACCGTGCTACAGGACACCGCCCTCAAACAGCTCAAAAACAGCCCTCCAGAAAGGCTGAATAAACGGGCACTCCCACCAAATGTGCAGCATGGTTCCACGCCCGAGCCCGCATCTCCAGCAAGCGTCTGGTACTGATGAAAATATGCGGTGAAGCAGATCTGGACATCTGTACCACCTGGAGAGGAGCTTGAAGTTTTTCTCCTGCGCCACGCAGGCCAGGGGTAATTTGTGAGCGAACGGGAATGCTCTCTCCCAATCAGTCCTGCAGCTCCAGAGACAGTTCCCTCTCCCACCCCTTGGTGTATTGGGGAAGACCCCGAGTGAGCTTTCCCAGTATAATACCGTAGATCCTTGAGAGAACACGGGTGGGGGGGTGGGTAGTTTGTAGAAACAATTTTTCAATGGGTTCAATGGGATCCCAGAGGCGACACGACCCCATCCGAGCCCTCCAGAAGGACGACAACTGGAGGTATTCCAACCATTGTAGTTTCATGTCAGGTCGGGACGCCTGTAAATCATTGAATGATGGGAGGCCCCCCAATCCCATTATCTGACATGACTGTGTCGTCCTCCTCTCTCCAACAACATAGTAACATAGTTCGTAAGGCTGAATGAAGTCAATGTCCATCTAGTCTAGCCTGTCTAGCCTCCTGTTTTGTTGATCCAGAGGAAGGCAAAAAACCCCAAGAGCAGAAGCCAATTAGCCCTTTTGGGGAAAAAATTCCTTCCCGACTCCCTAATGGCAATCAGACTGTTCCCTGGATCAACCCCTAATAGTTCCTACCTGCCTGTATACCCGGATTAACAAATCTTAGATTTATAGCTTATAATATCCTTCCTCTCCAGAAAGACCCCTTTTAAACTCCTCTAAGGATTTTGCCATCACTACATCCTCAGGCAGAGAGTTCCACAGTCTAACTGCTCTAACAGTAAAGAACCCCTTTCTATGTTGGTGATGAAACCTGCTTTTCTCTAAACGTAGCGGATGCCCTCTTGTTACCGTCGCAGTCTTGGGTATAAACAGATCCTGGGAGAGATCCTTGTATTGTCCCCTCATGTACTTATACATGGTTATTTGGTCGCCTCTTAACCTTTTTAAAGTAAATAGTCCCAATTTGGATAGCCTCTCTGGGTATTCCAGTCCCGTCATTCCATGTATTAGTTTAGTTGCCCTTCTTTGAACCCCCTCCAATACCGTAACATCTTTCCTGAGCACCGGTGACCAGAACTGTACGCAGTATTCCATGTGAGGCCTGACAAGTGCCTTATATAATGGAAGGATAATGTTCTCGTCCTTCGCCCCCATACATCTTTTAATGCATCCCAAAACTTTATTTGCCTTTGCAGCAGCTGATTGGCATTGGTTATCCAGTTAAGTCTACAGTCAACTAGTTCCCCCAGGTCTTTTTCCATATCACTTTTCCCTAGCGGTACCCCATTAAGTGAATATTGGTAACATGCATTCTTGCTGCCCATGTGCATAACCTTTCATTTATCAGCATTGAACTTCATTTGCCATTTTTCTACCCAAGCCCCTAGCTTATCTAGGTCAGTTTGTAGCCGCACATTGTCCTCCATTGCATTAATTATATTGTATAATTTTGTGTCCTCTGCAAATATTGAAATTTTGATGTGCAGCCCCTCTATCAGGTCGTTGATAAATATATTGAACAGAATGGGGCCCAATACTGAACCTTGTGGCACCCCACTAGTGACTGTGACCCAATCAGAGTATGAGCCATTTATTACCACCCTCTCCTTTCTATCATTGAGCCAATTTTTAACCCAATTACACACAATTTCACCCAATCCAAGCTGTCTCATTTTGTATATTAGCCTAGTATGTGGCACGGTGTCAAACGATTTAGAGAAGTCCAGATATACAAGATCAATAGATTCTCCCAGGTCCAGCCTAGAGCTTACTTCATCGTAGAAACTGATCAGATTTGTCTGACATGAGCGACCCTTCATGAATCCATGCTGGTGAGGAGTTATTCCCTTGTTCTCCTTGAGGTGCTCATCGATGACGTCTCTCAGAATCCCCTCGAAACTTTTTCCCATTACTGAAGTGAGACCTACCGGCCTGTAGTTGCCAGGCTCACTTTTGGTCCCCTTTTTATAAATTGGAACCACGTTGGCAATGCGCCAATCCAATGGTACAACACCGGTCTTGATAGTGTCTAGAAATATTAGGTATAGTGGCCTAGCTAACTCATCGCTTAGTTCCCTTAGTATCCTTGGGTGTATTCCATCTGGGCCTGGCGATTTATCGATTTTAATCTTCTTTAACCTGTTCCGCACTTCCTCCTGCGTTAGGTATGACATATTTTGCGAGGGGTTTATTTTATTACCCTGTATCTCGTGTGCCATTTCCTTTTCGTTTGTCAATACGCTTGAAAAGAAACTGTTTAATAGATTTGCCTTCCCTCCATCATCTTCAATGATTTCCCCTGCATTATTTGTTAAAGGGCCGGTGCTTTCCCTGCAAATCCTTTTGCTGTTAATATAGTTGAAAAATAGTTTGGGGTTTTTGCTCTCTTTGGCGATCAGTCTTTCCGCCGCCTCCTTGGCAATTTTGATTGTATCTTTGCAGATTTTGTTGTTTTCCCTGTATGATTTTAGCGCCGCTTCACTGCCTTGTTGCTTTAGTAGTTTGAACGATTTCTTTTTTTCGTTTATTGCCCCTCTTACCGTCTTCTCGAGCCACATTGGTTTCCTTTTAGTTGAGATTCTCATTTTTAAAGGGAATGAACTGTTCACATGAAGTGATTAGGATCCTTTTGAACTTTTCCTATTTGTCCTCTGTACTGTTATTTTTGAGGATGTTGTCCCAATTAATGTTACCGATAAGCTGATCAAATTTTGCTTTACTAAAGTTTAGTTTGTTTGTCACTCCCTCATAAGGTTTCTTATTGAATGACAGCTGGAAGTTGATTATATTGTGGACACTGTTCCCCAAGTGCCCCTCAACCTGTACCCCCTTTATTCGGTCCGGTTTGTTAGTTAGTACTAGGTCCAGAATGGCTCTCCCTCTTGTTGGTTCCTGCACCAGTTGATTCAGATAATTGTCTTTAATTGCTCTCAAGAACTTATTACTCCTGAGATTTGCAGGTCTCATTTTCCCATATTATATCTGGATAATTAAAGTCCCCCATGATAATTACTTCGTTGCGCTTTGACACCTCTTCTATCTGCCTTAATAGTAAATTTTCAGTTTCTTCTGTTGCTTTTGGTGGTCTATAGAAGACCCCTATCAGGATTTTGTTATTTTTTCTTCCCTGTATTTCTACCCACAGAGATTCCACCTGTTCTTCTCCTACCCCTATGTCCTCCCGTAGTCTCGGATTTAAGCTCGATTTGAGGTACAGACATACCCCTCCCCCTTTCTGGTTCCTTCAGTCTCTTCTGAAGAGATTGTACCCCTGTAAATTCGCCGTCCAATCACACTTGTCATCAAGCCATGTTTCCATTATTCCAACTATATCATAACTCTGATCAGTCATTCTTCCTTCAAGCTCACCCACTTTACCAATCAGACTTCGTGCATTTGTGGTCATACAATTGATATCGTTGTTCTTGTTTTTTAAATTCGTTTTGTTGCTATTCGTACTAATGGCTGACCTCACCTTTCTAACTGTACTAAACACCCCCCCCCCCCCGTGCTCGACACCCATTCCCATTTCTTTGACTCAGGTCGCTATCTACACTGGCTACCCCAGTATTTCTCATTTTGCCCTCCACCCCCCTAGTCCCTAGTTTAAACACTCCTCCAGCCTTCTAGCCATCTTCTCCCCCAGCACAGCTGCACCCTCCCCATTAAGATGCAGCCCGTCCCTACGGTAGAGCCTGTAGCCGACAGCAAAGTCAGCCCAGTTCTCCAGGAACCCAAATCCCTCCTTCTTACACCAACTCCGGAGCCACTTGTTAACCTCCCTTAGATCCTGCTGCCTTTCTAGTGTGGCTTTAGGTGCAGGTAGTATTTCCGAGAAAACTACCCTGGAGGTCCACACCCTAAGCTTAAACCCTAGGTCCCTGAAATCATTTTTGAGGGCCCTCCATTGACCTCTAACTTGTTCATTGGTGCCAACGTGCACCATGACCGCTGGATCCTCACCAGCCCCTCCCAGTAATCTGTCAATCCGATCCGCGATGTGTCAAACTCGAGCGCCAGGAAGACAACGCACCGTTCGACGATCCCGGTCTTTATGGCAGATTGCCCTCTCTGTCCCCCTAATAATTTAGTCCCCCACCACTAGGACCTGTCCAGCCTGCCCTACGCTCCCCGTCCCCATCTCACTGGAGCAGTCATCCCCCTGGCGTTCAGAGGGCGTGTCGTGCTGCTGCCGTTCTGGCTCTGTAATGGCATCCCCCCTCATCTGCCAATCTTGCAAACTTGTTGGGTTGTGCCAGTTCAGGACTAGCCTCCCTGGTTCTCTTCCCTCTATCCCTCCTTGTTTCTGTCACCCAGCTTCTTGCCTGCTCCCCCTGCTCTTCCGTACTACCATCCCCGCCTCTACCCCAGCGAGTGCCTGCTCAGTGAGCACCAAACTCCTTTCCATGATGTCAATGGCTCTCAGTGTTGCCAGTTGCCCATTTAGATCCAGGATTTAGGCTTCTAAATGTGCGACGTGCACGCATCTTGCGCAACAGTATGTACCCTCGATCGGCTGATCAAGGACCGCATACATTGCACAAGTAGCACACTGGATGACATTGCCAGGCATGGAGCTCATCCTAATGGGGATCTACAATTTACTTGTGGAAGTAGTGAAGATAGATTTGTTCATACTCCGCTCACACGTTGCCACTCACCTGCTGCCTCCTGCGAAGCCCCCTCTGCGCAACCGCTCACTCGCTGCCCCCTCTGCGCAACCGCTCACTCGCTGCCCCCTCTGCGCAACCGCTCACTCGCTGCCCCCTCTGCGCAACCGCTCACTCGCTGCCCCCTCTGCGCAGCCGCTCACTCGCTGCCCCCTCTGCGCAGCCGCTCACTCGCTGCCCCCTCTGCGCAGCCGCTCACTCGCTGCCCCCTCTGCGCAGCCGCTCACTCGCTGCCCCCTCTGCGCAGCCGCTCACTCGCTGCCCCCTCTGCGCAGCCGCTCACTCGCTGCCCCCTCTGCGCAGCCGCTCACTCGCTGCCCCCTCTGCGCAGCCGCTCACTCGCTGCATCCTCTGCGCAGCCGCTCACTCGCTGCCCCCTCTGCGCAGCCGCTCACTCGCTGCCCCCTCTGCGCAGCCGCTCACTCGCTGCCCCCTCTGCGCAGCCGCTCACTCGCTGCCCCCTCTGCGCAGCCGCTCACTCGCTGCCCCCTCTGCGCAGCCGCTCACTCGCTGCCCCCTCTGCGCAGCCGCTCACTCGCTGCCCCCTCTGCGCCGCCGCTGCCTCGCTGCCCCCTCTGCGCCGCCGCTGCCTCGCTGCCCCCTCTGCGCCGCCGCTGCCTCGCTGCCCCCTCTGCGCCGCCGCTGCCTCGCTGCCCCCTCTGCGCCGCCGCTGCCTCGCTGCCCCCTCTGCGCCGCCGCTGCCTCGCTGCCCCCTCTGCGCCGCCGCTGCCTCGCTGCCCCCTCTGCGCCGCCGCTGCCCCCTCTGCGCCGCCGCTGCCCCCTCTGCGCCGCCGCTGCCTCGCCGCCCCCTCTGCGCCGCCGCTGCCTCGCCGCCGCCTCGCCCCCGCCTCGCCGCCGCCGCTGCCCCTGCTCACCCGCTGCCCCCCCTGCGCCCCTACTCACCCGCTGCCCCCCCTGCACCCCTACTCACCCGCTGCCGCCCCTACTCACCCGCTGCCCCCCCCTCACCCGCTGCCCCCCCCCCCCCGCTCACACAACAAAATTTTTTTAAATTTATTTTTATTTTCCCCTCCTCACAAACACTTAGACCCACAGACGCACACATTTACACTAGGTACACAGAAAACACAACCAGGACACACTAGATATACAGAAGACAAACACTTAGATAAACACACACACAGAAGATACTTATCGGCTCCTGTTGCAGCTCCTCCACAGTGACGTCACCTGCTCTCCCGGCGGCTGCTCACTCTGCCCTCCTGCTGCTGCTCCATGACCTGCTCCACTTCTGCACTCCTGCCGGCTCTTCCTCGGACTCCTGTCACTTCCGGGCGCCGATATCTGCTCCTCCGCTGGTCCGACAAAGGAACAAAGGAAGCTCTGTTTCTCCTGTCCCGGGGGAATGCGGAATTGTGGAACAGGGGGGTCATTGCTCCTCCTACGGGTCACAACATCTCTCTAGCCGTCAACCTATCTCATACCTCAAGACAGTTCATGGTCAGGGGTGTATGAGGGAGAGCCACGTGCCTATCCTCTGAGGGGATCCATGGCAGCAGGTGTATATGTGGCCATACCAGCACCTTTTCTAGGTCCACCCATTGTTTCGCACCGGCGTGGTTATGCCAGTCCAGTAACCTAGTGAGGACCGCGGCTGAGTAATAGATTTTAAGGTCAGGTAAGCCCACCCCCCTTCCCCCGCCTTTGTGCGAGACATGGTCCGATAGCTAATGCGACTATTCCGCCCCCCCCCCCCCCCCCACACACACACACAAATCTGCGAAACACCCGTTGAACCAGTTTAAAGAACTGCGCAGGAAGTCTAATTTGCAGAGCCTGGAAGAGGTATAAAAATTTGGGGGCCATGTCCATCTTTAAGACGTTTACTCGCCCAAACCAACTCAATTGTTTGGCAGCATACTCATCCAGCTCACGTGTCACTTTCTCCATTAAGGGAACATAGGTAAGATGATATAGGGAAGAGATGTCTGCCGCGATATGTGCCCCTAAATACTTGATGGAGGTTGCTCGCCATTTGAATTCAAATTGGCCAGCTAGGTGGGCCACCTCAGTAGTCTGGAGGGATACATTCATGGCTTCGGATTTATGGAAATTTTCTTTGAAATTACTTAGAGGCCCAAATTTAGAAAGCTCCTGAAGCATCGTTGGGAACGAGACACAAGGCTGAGACACCAACAATAAAAGGTCATCTGCGTATAGAGCCGCCTAGGAAGTCTGGGTCCCAATCTGCAAGCCGCGTACATTGGGGTTGTCTCGCAGTGCCACAGCCAGATGCTCCTTAACAATGGTGTAGAGAAGGGGGGACAGCGGGCAACCCTGTCTCGTTCCGTTCCGAATAGGCACAGGGTCGGACAGGAGGCCATTCACACGAATCCTTGCTGACAGATTCTGATACAAGGCGAAAACCCTGTTCAGGAACTTAGGCCCCCAACCTCGTCAGTGAGGAACGTAGAAAGTCCCAACTAATGCGATCGAAGGCCTTCTCCGCGTCCACCGAGAGGAGACAAAATGGCTGTGACAGTTGCTTGGCCTGACTAATCAGCAGGAGAGTCTTATTGGTATTGTCTCTAGCTTCCCGACCTCTTATGAAACCCACTTGATCATTAGGTATTTGGGCCGGAAAGATGGGAGTCAGCCTGCTCGCTAGAATTTCGGAGAACAACTTAATGTCTAAATAATGAGCGAGATAGGGCAATAGCTGGGGCATAGCCCCGGATCTTTGCCCGGCTTGGGGAGCACCATAATATGGGCCGTGAGTGATTGTGAAGGGAATGGGGTCGACGGAGAAATTTGGTTAAATATATCTCTCAAAATAGGGGTTAGAATTTCCCGGAACTGCTTGAAAAAACAGGAGGTAAACCCATCCGGTCCGGGGGCCTTCCCTGACGTCGAGGTCTTAATGGCTTCACTAATTTCTTCCGCGTTAAAGTCCATCTCTAAGGCTTCTCTGTCCTCTCCTAGTATACTTGGGAGTGCCGTCTCCGCGATATATTTGTTGATCTTTTTTTCCCGAATGTTGTGGGCCATATCTGCCAAGTGACCTCTTATATTGTAGAGCCCATGCTAGTAATCACGGAATGCCTCTGTGATCTCTTTAGGGTCGTGTTTCTTGTGGCCTGTACTGTCTAGCATGTGGGGAACGTATATGTGATTCGCCCTGCTGCGAAGATAACGTGCCAAGGAGCATCCACATTTGTTGGCATGTTCATAAGAATACCGCTTCAAACAATCACGAAATCGCAAGTATTTCTGGTCAAGGATGTGTCTCAACTCTTCTCTGGTATTCAACAACTCGTTTTGAGTCACTGCTGCGTTTGACCAGCAGAATATTGTCTGTAGGGACTCAATCTTGGCCTGCAGAGAGACAACCTTGGTGGCCTTCTCGCGCTTAAGGCGCACCCTGTGTTTTATAAGGACCCCTCTCAGGACGCATTTTAGGGCCTCCCACTGGACCAGTTTAGATGTGGAGTCTGCAGAGTGGTCTTTGAGGAAATTGTGTATGGTGCTGCGCAAGTCAGCACAGCACACAGGGTCCTTTAGGAGATTGTCATTCAGTCTCCAGGGCCCAGACCTCTCCGGAGCCCCTGGGACAGATAATGTGAGGAGGACAGGGGTGTCCACGTCTGACCATATTGCTGACCCAATAGTGGCAATCGGGCCCCACATTAGGGCATGGTGGCTAGTAAGGATCAGATCAATGCGGCTATGTGTGCGATGGGCAGGGGAAAAGTAAGAATAGTCCCGATCTGTTGGGTGAGTCACCCTCCAGACATCCACCAGTTGCAACTGTCTAAGGGCTTTATGGAACATGCGTAGCTGTGTGGCTGAGACTGTCGCCCGCCCCGACGTACTATCCTTTTAAGGGTCTAAAGGGAAATTAAAATCACCCCCTAGTACTACCACCCCCTCTGCGAAGTCCGCCAGCCTGCCAAGCAGAACTCTACCAGTCTGCGCAGGACTCTGATTGGGGAGGTACCATGTCGCAAGGGTGAAAAGTTTGCCCCACATTCTGACTTTTATGAAGACAAAGCACCCCTCTGGGTCGATAACTGTGCCCAAGACCTCATGAGGTACCGTTCTGTGAATGGCGATCGACACTACTCTTGATTTAGTTGTCGGGTTCGTGCTGTGGAACCATGCCGCATAGTGCCTGTCCCTTATGGCCAGAATGTGTCCTGCTCGGAAATGTGTCTCCTGGAGGAATAAAACATGGGATTTTAATTTGTGCATTTGGTATAGGACCTGGCTCCTCTTTTGTGCCACGTTTAGACCCTGCACATTAAGAGTGCAGAAGATTAGTTTGGCCATGTTGGGTAGCAACCGCAGCACAGTGGATGCCACCAAAGACTTAGGGGAGAGGAAAAATGGAGAATCAAAATAGAAAAGGAAAGGCGAAAGGTTAGAAAAGGAAAAAAAAGAGGGGGGGGGGGGGGGGGTGCGCACGGAACAAATAGACCAAAGAAAAAGGGGAAAGAAAAAAGAGAAAAAAATATAATAAAAAAAAAGTTAATGCAATAAACAGTTACTTGTGTGTACCCAGAACCAAGGTGGCGTCTGTCAACCAAAAAGGCGAGAGCCACCACCTAACTTGAGCGCACCCCCCCCCTGGAAATGAGGGGTAGTAAATCTACCAAAAAGCCAAACCCGAGCCCCCCCCCCCCCCCCCCGGTCTGGGACGCGCTTTCCAGAGGTGGAGCGTCTCCCCCCGAAAAGAGCGTCCCCAGCTCTCCACATATCAATAACAACTTTATGCAGTCTGCTAAGAAAAACCCACCAATAGACATGATAAACGTGGTATTAGTGCCGGCAGCATAACAAGCGCTGAAAAGGAGTAAAAGGGCAGAGTTCCTCAAACCTGAACCGATCAAGCACATGGAGAATGAGGTGGGGACCGCGCAGCACCTTTAGCCTCCCGGCGGCGACGTCGTCTTCTGAGCCCCCTGCATGGCATCTGAAGGTGGTCGTTGGTGGGTAAAGCCGGTAGGTGGGCCAGTTAACGATGTCAACCACAGGGAGATCCAGTGCGTTGCAAAATTCTGGGACCTTACCAGAATGTCGCAGCTCTCTTGTGGCCCCTCCATGGCAGACTTGTAAACGGAAGGGGAAACCCCAACTGTAGGCCACGTCCCGGCGGCGGAGTTCTTCCAGCAGCGGACGAAGGGCTCTCCTCTTGGCCAGGGTGAGTCTGGAAAGATCAGGCAAAATCTGCAGCTGTGACCCTTTGTATTGTACTGCCTGCCGCTCGCGAGCTCTTCTCATGATGGATTCCTTGAGCTGGAACCAATGGACCCTACAGACAACGTCGCGTGGGTGTTCCGGTTCTCTGGAGCAAGGGCCCTATGACATCTGTCAAGTTCCAAAGGGGCATCTGGGGCAGCCCCCTGCAGGTCATTGAAGATGTGTCACATGGTTTCTTCTAGGCGGGAGGGTTCAATATTCTTCAGTGAGGCCTCTGATACGGATATTGGTCCTGCGCCCCCGATTCTCCACGTCGTTAATGGAATCCATCAGATACTGCAGTTGGCGGGACATGGTGACCAGAGCAGATTCATGGTGATGAACTTTATCAGCGAGAGACGAGACAACACCCTCAGTTGCCGCGGTCCTCTCATCGAGGCGGTGAACATCCTGGCGAACAGAGCAGATTTCCGATTTACATGCAGATTCTAGGCGTGAGATATATGCCTCCATATCCTCTTTAGTGGGGATAGACTTTAACTGCGCTCGTAGTTCGCGGAACTCTGACATTGTGCGGTCTTGACCCCAGTGCTGAGATGATGGAAGGGGAGAGTCTGACAACCTGTTTGGTGGCTGTGCCTCTTTTTGCTGAGACTCCGGTCTCCAGTCACCCAGTATGGCATCGCCTGAGTGAGGGGCAGCTGCGCATGGGGACTGGATTTCTCGCTGGTGTTTGAGGGTGCCTGATTCTACCTCTAGGGAGGGTAAAACAAACCACGGATTTCTTAGGGCAGCCTGTGTGGGAGCAGCCAGAGCGCCCTCAGGTGCAACATGGGAAGTAGGGGAGGTTGGGAGTGGTAGTCCTCCTCGGCTAGGTGCTGTAGGTGTTTTTGGGAAGAGCTGATGGGGGGTTATTCTGTGGCTGGGGTCCCTGGGGCCCCCACCTTCACACCTGGTCTCTCCTGCCTGGGAGCTGCCTGGCTCCATACTTCTTGCCCCTGTGCTATGGCTGCAGCCTGCCATGTGGGGGCAGGTATAGGGGTGCTGGGAGCTCCTTCAGCGGTATCCGTCTGCTGGCTGTCCACCCCGCTGCCTCCAATGTCCTCCACAGGTGTGGCGGCTGGGGGATGGGGGGAGCTCTGGGCCGTGGCAAGCTGTGCTGTTACAGTGCCCCTTATCAGCGGGGTCCCCACCTGTACGCCGCCGGCGCCCTTCTTGTCGCTGCTGAGACTGGATCGCTGCTCGCCGTGGGGGGGAGTGCTGGGCTACTCGTCCTCTCCTGCAGCTCCGAAGGTGAGCAGTTGGGGGAGGCTGTGGGCTGTATCTGTTATGCTGTCTGCCGGCATTATCAGCTCCTGCAAGCTGCCGGCGCCATCTTCCTCCTCCATGCCAGGGGGACCGGGCTGCTGTCTACCGCGGGGGGAGGTGCAGAGCTCGCTGTTGACCTTCAGTTCACTGGCGGTGAGTAGTTGGGGCCGGCTCCGGTCTGTGACTCGCTGTTTTGCCGCTGAGCTGCCTGTCGGCGGTGTTTTCTCCCGCATGCTGTCGGCGCCATCTTTCTCCTCTCTTCTTTCGGGACCCGGCTGCCGCCCGCTGAGGAGGAAGGGACCGATCCCCCGACTGCTAGGGGCTCCTGTTTGTGATCCCACGCGCCACTGCGTTCGGTTCTTCTTATTGCTGCCCATGGTGGGGTATTTTCAGCTATGGGATGCTTGCTGTGGCGGGCTAAAGGCACCACGGGCTCAGGAGCTCACTTGGAAGTGTGTTCACTCTGCCATGGCTAGGCCATGCCCCCCATACTTTCTAATTTGTCCTTAAACAAGGATAGTGTCCTCCTTTAGGCTAGCGGACTGCGCATGCCTCCCTGAGATGTCCAGTCATGTTGCATGATGTGCTCCTGTTTCCCCATGAGTAAGTGGTCGTACCTCCCAGTCCACTGGTGCCTGAATTCCCTGCCTAATCAAAATTCGTACACTGTCAAAACTGGTACACGCAGACGCCCCACCCTTGGACGGAAAGGTACAAGCTCCGTGCGCATGTGTGAGCCAATGCACGTTCATGGAGAGCTTCTGATATTGGAACTATGATGGTCGCGGCTACAGTGCCTACCCGACCACCAAAACAGCTTTATACGCATGATGTATCCATGGGAAGTGTAAATGGGAGGGGTGTAGCATGAACATGATTATACAGTGATATGATCGCAAATTTAAGGAAAAATGTACTTTTTTTTTTTTTTGTTTTTTTAAAGATGTAAGAAAATTGGGGTAATTTTAGAGCAACGGCATACCCCTTTGATAGAAGATTTAACAATAGAGCCTCGTCTCCATAAGAGAAAGTATAAAAGTTCTTGGTCAGGTGACTGCCTGTCTGCCAATGGTCCCTTGGGCACTATTCCATTCCAGGCTCCTCCAGCAAGAAATCCTGGCTATGTGGGATAAAAAACAATCCTTGCTAGACAAAACTTTTAAATTGACCACCCCATTGAAAAAATCCGTAGAGTGGTGAATGTCACCCCATAACCTTAAAAAACTGGTCTATTTGTCCCTATTCCCATTTGTTTCAGTGACCACCGATGCTGTTCAGTCTGGTTGGGGAGCCTCAGGTGGCAGATGGTAAACTGCAGGGTTCCTGGTCATCTTATGTCTGCTCTCAATGCTCGAATTATAGAGAATTTTGAGCAGTTTTAGAAATGATATAAGCAGAGGATGTAATGCATGGGAAACATGTAGAACTGCTGTCATATGTGTTTTTTATTTGCCATCCGTGTGGCCCCAGATACCCCCATCTTCAGTGATATCGAGAAGAATATTCTCCTGGGCGGAGAAAAAATAAAGTCCTTACCGGCCAATCACCTAAGGGGCTCCCAAAATATTATAGCAGACTATCTGAGCCGGGAAAAATTAGATACATGAGAATTGTCCCTGAATTTGGAAGTATTCAATCTTCTACTGTCACAGTGGGGTCATCCCCAGATAGATCTATTTGCATCAAAGACAAGTTCAAAGTGCAACAAGTTCATTTCCTTTAAACACAGCTAACAATCCCTTGGCACTGGACTCGCTCTCCCAGGAATGGGACGTCGACTTGGCACATGCTTTCCTTCCCTTTCCCTTAATTTCCCAAGCTCTGCAAAAAATCCACAACTGCTGGACCAGGTTTATCTTCACTGCTCCGTTCTGGCCAAAAAGACCCTGGTTCCTGTTCTTTGACAATTCAGACTCCAATTCTGCTGCCTCTAAGGCAGGACCTTCTGTCCCAAGGCCCAGTGTTCTGTCAGGAGATCCACTGGATGAAGCTGACAGCTTGGCTACTGAACGACCAAGATTGAGTGACCAGGACTATCGTCCAAGGTAATAAACACTCTTCGAGTTAAAACAGCTGTACCTCTGCCATATATTCTAGAGCTGTGGTGGCGAACCTAAGGCACGTGTGACGCTGAGGGCACACAGAGCCCTCTCTGCTGGCACATGCTCCGACTGCTTCTCACCACAATGGTGATTACCGGCCAAGGTGCCGGAACTCCCGTCCAGTAATCACTCAGCGGCGCTGATCCCGGGTGCGCTCTTTGACAGCAGTGTGCGCACGTGGGATTATCCTCCCCTGACCTCTCATCCTTCGTTCCGCAAAGGGCAGTGTTGCTTAGGGCCACTGTGTATGTGTGTGGGTGGGGGGGGGGGGGACACGTGTTGCGGAGGGCCACTGTGGGGGGGGGGGGGGGGACACTGGTGTTGCGGAGGGCCACTGTGGGGGGGGGGCACTGGTGTTGCGGAGGGCCACTGTGGGGGGGGGGGACACTGGTGTTGCAGAGGGCCACTGTGGGGGGGGGGACACTGGTGTTGCGGAGGGCCACTATGGGGGGGGACACTGGTGTTGCAGAGGGCCACTGTGGGGGGGGGGGACACTGGTGGTGCGGAGGGCCACTATGGGGGGGGGGGACACTGGTGTTGCGGAGGGCCACTATGGGGGGGGCCACTGGTGTTGCAGAGGGCCACTGTGGGGGAGGGCACTGGTGTTGCGGAGGGCCACTGTGGGGGGGGCACTGGTGTTGCGGAGGGCCACTGTGGGGGGGGAACTGGTGTTGCGGAGGGCCACTGTGGGGGGGGGCACTGGTGTTGCGGAGGGCCACTGTGGGGGGGGGCACTGGTGTTGCGGAGGGCCACTGTGGGGGGGGGCACTGGTGTTGCGGAGGGCCACTGTGGGGGGGGGCACTGGTGTTGCGGAGGGCCACTGTGGGGGGGGCACTGGTGTTGCGGAGGGCCACTGTGGGGGGGGCACTGGTGTTGCGGAGGGCCACTGTGGGGGGGGCACTGGTGTTGCGGAGGGCCACTGTGGGGGGGGCACTGGTGTTGCGGAGGGCCACTGTGGGGGGGGCACTGGTGTTGCGGAGGGCCACTGTGGGGGGGGGGGGCACTAGTGTTGCGGAGGGCCACTGTGGGGGGGCACTGGTGTTGCGGAGGGCCACTGTGGGGGGGGGGGCACTGGTGTTGCGGAGGGCCACTGGGGGGGGGGCACTGGTGTTGCGGAGGGCCACTGTGGGGGGGGGGCACTGGTGTTGGGGAGGGCCACTGTGGGGGGGGGCACTGGTGTTGCGGAGGGCCACTGTGGTGGGGGGCAGGCACACTGGTGTCGCGGAGGGCCACTGAGGTGGGGGGGAGGCACACTGGTGGTGCGGAGGGCCACTTTGGTGGGATCGGACACTGGTGTTGGGGAGGGCCACTTTGGTGGGATCGGACACACTGGTGTTGGGGAGGGCCACTTTGGTGGGATCGGACACACTGGTGTTGGGGAGGGCCACTTTGGTGGGATCGGACACACTGGTGTTGGGGAGGGCCACTTTGGTGGGATCGGGGACACTGGTGTTGGGGAGGGCCACTTTGGTGGGATCGGGGACACTGGTGTTGGGGAGGGCCACTTTGGTGGGATCGGGGACACTGGTGTTGGGGAGGGCCACTTTGGTGGGATCGGGGACACTGGTGTTGGGGAGGGCCACTTTAGTGGGATCGGGGACACTGGTGTTGGGGAGGGCCACTTTGGTGGGATCGGGGACACTGGTGTTGGGGAGGGCCACTGTGGTGGGGGGGGAAACACTGGTGTTGCCGAGGGCCACTGTGGTGGGGGGGGGGGACACACTGGTGTTGCCGAGGGCCACTGTGGTGGGAGGGGGACACACTGGTGTTGGGGGGGGACACACTGGTGTTGCGGAGGGCCACTGTGGTGGGGGGGGGACACACTGGTGTTGCGGAGGGTCACTGTGGTGGTGGGGGGACACACTGGTGTTGCGGAGGGTCACTGTGGTGGGGGGGACACACTGGTGTTGCGGAGGGCCACTGTGGTGGGGGGGACACACTGGTGTTGCGGAGGGCCACTGTGGTGGTGGGGGGCCACTGTGGTGGGGGGGACACACTGGTGTTGCGGAGGGCCACTGTGGTGGGGGGGGGACACTGGTGTTGCGGAGGGCCACTGGTGGGGGGGGGCACACTGGTGTTGGGGAGGGCCACTTTGGTGGGGGGGGGCACACTGGTGTTGTGTTGGGGAGGGCCACTTTGGTGGGATCGGACACGCTGGTGTTGGGGAGGGCCTCTTTGGTGGGATCGGACACGCTGGTGTTGGGGAGGGCCACTTTGGTGGGATCGGACACGCTGGTGTTGGGGAGGGCCACTTTGGTGGGATCGGACACGCTGGTGTTGGGGAGGGCCACTTTGGTGGGATCGGGGACACTGGTGTTGGGGAGGGCCACTTTGGTGGGATCGGGGACACTGGTGTTGGGGAGGGCCACTTTGGTGGGATCGGGGACACTGGTGTTGGGGAGGGCCACTTTGGTGGGATCGGACACGCTGGTGTTGGGGAGGGCCACTTTGGTGGGATCGGACACGCTGGTGTTGGGGAGGGCCACTTTGGTGGGATCGGACACGCTGGTGTTGGGGAGGGCCACTTTGGTGGGATCGGACACGCTGGTGTTGGGGAGGGCCACTTTGGTGGGGGGGGGCACACTGGTGTGGGGGAGGGCCACTGTGGGGGGGGGACGCACACTGGTGTGGGGGAGGGCCACTGTGGGGGGGGGGGACACACACTGGTGTGGGGGAGGGCCACTGTGGGGGGGGGGGACACACACTGGTGTGGGGGAGGGCCACTGTGGGGGGGGGGGGACACACACTGGTGTGGGGGAGGGCCACTGTGGGGGGGGGCGGACACACACTGGTGTGGGGGAGGGCCACTGTGGGGGGGGGGGCGGACACACACTGGTGTGGGGGAGGGCCACTGTGGGGGGGGGGGGACACTGGTGTGGGGGAGGGCCACTGTGGGGGGGGGGGACACACTGGTGTGGGGGAGGGCCACTGTGGGGGGGGGACACACACTGGTGTGGGGGAGGGCCACTGTGGGGGGGGGACACACACTGGTGTGGGGGAGGGCCACTGTGGGGGGGGACACACACTGGTGTGGGGGAGGGCCACTGTGGGGGGGGGACACACACACACACTGATGTCGGGGAGGGCCACTGTGGGGGGGGGGGGGCGACACACTGGTGTTGGGGAGGGCCTCTTTGGTGGGATCGGACACGCTGGTGTTGGGGAGGGCCACTTTGGTGGGATCGGACACGCTGGTGTTGGGGAGGGCCACTTTGGTGGGATCGGACACGCTGGTGTTGGGGAGGGCCACTTTGGTGGGATCGGACACGCTGGTGTTGGGGAGGGCCACTTTGGTGGGATCGGACACGCTGGTGTTGGGGAGGGCCACTTTGGTGGGATCGGACACGCTGGTGTTGGGGAGGGCCACTTTGGTGGGATCGGACACGCTGGTGTTGGGGAGGGCCACTTTGGTGGGATCGGACACGCTGGTGTTGGGGAGGGCCACTTTGGTGGGATCGGACACGCTGGTGTTGGGGAGGGCCACTTTGGTGGGATCGGACACGCTGGTGTTGGGGAGGGCCACTTTGGTGGGATCGGACACGCTGGTGTTGGGGAGGGCCACTTTGGTGGGATCGGACACGCTGGTGTTGGGGAGGGCCACTTTGGTGGGGGGGGGGGGACACACTGGTGTGGGGGAGGGCCACTGTGGGGGGGGACACACACACTGGTGTGGGGGAGGGCCACTGTGGGGGGGGGACACACACTGGTGTGGGGGAGGGCCACTGTGGGGGGGGGGGGCGGACACTGGTGTCGGGGAGGGCCACTGTGGGGGGGGCACGTGTCGTGGGGGGGGCACGTGTCGTGGGGGGGCACGTGTCGGGGACGGCCACTGTGGGGCGGGGGCACGTGTCGGGGAGGGCCACTGTGGGGGGGGGGGGGCGACACTGGTGCTGCGGAGGGCCACTGTGGGGGGGGGGGGCGACACTGGTGCTGCGGAGGGCCACTGTGGGGGGGGGGGGCACTGGTGTTGCGGAGGGCCACTGTGGTGGGGGGGATGGCACTGGTGTTGCGGAGGACCACTGTGGTGGGGGGGGGGGGACACACAGGGCTCACAAACCTCTAGAAAATCGGACAACTTATTCCTTCAATTTCAGAGCCAAAATATGGAAAAAGCGTTAAAAGATTCTATTGCTAGATGTATCAAATATCAATTTAGGAGGCGTTTAAAGCCAGAAATCTACCTTCCCCTGAAGGGATAAGAGCTCACAATGGCTCTCGTCTCCTCATGGCCTGAACGTAGTCTACAGGACAAATGTGTAAAGCTGCAACATGGTTGGGCGTCCGCATATTTTTTAAGCATTATCGCATGGACCTCCATTCTAGTAGAGAACTGGCCATTGGGTGGAAGGTCCTTCATGCAGTGGTCCCGCCTAATGTTACCGTTATAACCTGGTATTGCCTCCATGTGTGCTGTCAGGATGGACAGAATAGTAAAACCAGGATTAATCTTGCCGCTAATTCCTTTCCCATGAGTCCTTCACAGCACATAACCACCCTGGTAGATTACTGTATACTATGCATGTAACATAATGGTACATTTTTTTCACCAACCATAAAAGACTGGGCCACGAATCTGTTGTGATAATTTGAAGCCACTGGAGGATGGGTGTGAGAGGTGGCCTTAAGAACTCTCCTCTTCCTGTCCCAGCGAGCACAAGAGGGGTAATCTCCATGTGTGCGGTCATGATGGACTCATGGAAAAGGAATTAACGGTAAGTTTAATAGTTTTTCCTTCACACTCGCAGAAAAGAATTGCTGCTTTTGCGAGCGGGGGAAAAATCGCAGCATTCTCTATTTTTGCTGCAGCTTCCACATGGAAGCATACGGTGCTAATTCAGATGGCATTATACTTTAGCCATATGTATGCTAGGTTCACATGGCGGCTCCCGGTCATCCGTCCAGAGAGTGCTGTATCCCTTTGCTACATTACATCTGTACACAAGGGAATGTTCTCATCCACTTTGGAATTCTTGCAATTTGTCAGTTCGCAGCAAATTGTTAGTTATGCCATGATCACATTCCGAGGCCATGGTGCAGTCTTGGGCCGCGTGTCGTACCCAATGATACTGTGTAGCCCAAGCCTAAAAAACTTCTCTGCTTCAATGAGTTGAATGTGGCTCCTGACCATTACTCAAACGTTGACCGTGACTCACAAGCTATACAAGGCTGCAGACCTCTGATGTGCATTATGGCATATACTTCAGCTAGTATATTCCTAGCATTCATGCTTGTATAACCTCCCTTACACCAAGGTGCCACAGGTCATGCCACAAGTAACTTGGGTTGCAGACGCAGTTCTAATTAGCCGTTTCCGAGTGCTGCTTGTTCAGAATGTTTGTGTTCTTCATTAGTTTGTGCAGGAGGGAGCAGATGTAACATTTGATCTGCATTGCGGAGGCCTTCAGTGAACCTCCGGGGATTTCATATGTTCAATCAAAACGCAATGCGAAGAGCCGGGGAAATCATAACATGGAAAGTGATCCTCGCAGAATTTATCCTTAGGTCTTGTAGGAGAGTGAATATAGCTCTGGTATATAAGACAGCAAGAAAGAGCAGCCGCTGCGTGACCAGGCATATCAGCCCGGCATTGTGCTAGGAGAACGGTATGTTTACACCTAGTGGTTTCCACTGCAGATTTGCGTGCGGAAAATCTGCAGCGGATTTCAGTACCAGCAAAGTGGTTGGAATTTAAAGAATCTTATCCACGTGTTTCTTTGAATTCACAGCATGTCGGCCTCTGCTGCCGGTATTCATAGAGGATTTGGCCCCTGAAAATCAATGGAGGGAAATCTTCAACCGACCTGCTGTAAAATGTGGCGCAAATTTGATTGTAGCATTTCTATGGCAAAATTGGCAACAAAATCTGCAGGTGTTATAAGGTATGTGGCAGCCTGTCCAGTGTGGCCGAACCATACTGACACTTTTAAAGCGCATTTACACAACCGTGTTTTTGACGCATATTACGCACAGAATGCGCGTTCACGCGATACGCAGTGAACTGAGTCATTAAAAGTATATTGATTTTCATTGATCTGTTCACATTAGCATTTAAACACTGCATGTAGATAGGCATGAAAAAGATTACCGCATGCTCTATTTCACTGCGTATTGTGCAGCGCGAGACCTTTTCTTTTTATGTCCATGCGCAAAACATTGCATATGACCGGCGAAAAATTTTTAAAAAGCCGTAATGCACATGACCGTGTGTGTGAGATACCAATCATTCGCAGTGCACGCGCTGCCATACTTGGCGATAGCTTACTTTTTGCCCGACTCACACATGCCGGAAAAACAATGCATCACCCTTTCAGCGTTTAATGCGTACCACCGTGTGAATAAGCCCTTATGGTCAGTTTTTGGTATGTTGTGACACCGCTGTTTAAAGGGGTTGTCCCGCGGCAGCAAGTGGGGTTATACACTTCTGTATGGCCATATTAATGCACTTTGTAATATACATCGTGCATTAAAAATGAGCCATACAGAAGTTATACACTTATCTCCTCCGGTGCTGGCGTCCTCGTCTCCATGGCGCCGACTAACGCTGTCTTCTCCTTCCATTAGACGCGCTTGCGCTGTGCGGTCTTCTGCTTTGTTCAATGGGGCTGCTCCGGCGTGCTCGCGCCGCCGAGGTCTTCTGCGCATGCGCAGACAGCTGAGACAATATTATCAGCTGTATCCCACTGCGAATCCCTGATGACTCATTGTCGTCTTTTAGCACGGCATAACGAAAACTGCACGATGTCAGTGCAGTTACACACAACGATTAACGCTCAAAAGACGGCTTCTGAGCAAATTTTGAGCGATAATCGTTGTCTAAATGGGCCTTAAGCTCTAAATGCAGCGTGGCAATTAGAAGTAATCCGCATGTGGTTAGCATTGGTAATCTTCAGCACCTATGGGCACCTTTTGTGTTAATAGTTAACCCCTCAGTGACCAAGCCTGTTTGCGCCTTAATGACCAGGCCATAGTTTGGAAATCTGACGTGTATTTTAACATAGAATAGCTCCGTAAAGGTTTTGCATATCCAAGTGATTCTGACATTGTTTTTTCGCCACATGTACTTCATTTAGGTGGTGAAAATATTCCGATATAATTTGTGTATATTTATTACAAGTGCCAATATTGGGAAAATTTTGAAAAAATATTGTTTTTTCACATTTTGAATTGATATATCAAATATATGCAAACATACTGTACAAACATTTGCTAAGATATATATTTCCATCTATTTACTTTATTCTGAATGCACATTTGAAAAACTAATTTTTTTTTTTAACCATTTAGGAGACATGCAAATTTAACATTACTTTTCAGCATTTTGAGGAACACTTTATTTTCTTGCACCAAGCCAAGATAGCAAAGGCTCATAGGTGTCAGAATAGATACCCCCACAAATGACCCTATTTTAAAAACTACACCCCTTAATGTACTCACTGAGGGGTGTCATGAGTATTTTGACCCCACAGTTTTTTTTCAGGAATTAATTCAATTTAGACGAGAGAAATTAAAATTTCATATTTTGCAAATATGTAATTTTAAAGACATATATTTTTTTTCTATAGTTTACATGAAAATGAGGATTTACACCTCAAAATGGATCCCCTTGTTGGTCCTGTGTTCAAAAATATACCCAATGTGGCCCTAATCTTATATCTGAGTGCACAACGGGGCCCAAAATGAAAGGAGTAGTCAGTGTCTTTCAAAACAGAAATTTTGCTTGAAGGCGTTTTAGGCCCCATAGCACACATGTAGAGTTCTTGAGCGCCCAAAACCATAGAAAACCCCCACAAATGACCCCATTTTGAAAACTAGACCCCTTAACAAATTTATCTAGGGGTGTACTGCCCATTTTGACCCCACGGTTTTTCAGTGAATTCAAGCAACGCAAAAGGAAAAAATTGTGATTTTCGTTTATTTGGCAATTCTGTCATTTTACAAACAGCTTTTTTTGTACAGCACACCTATAAATGAAGACTTGCACCCCAAAATGGATACCCCTGTTTGTGCTGTTTTCAGAAACCTACCCATTGTGGCCCTAATCTTCTATCTGGATGCACAGCAGGGCCCAAAATGAAAGGAGTAATCTGTGGTTTTCAGAACATAGATTTTGCTTGAAGACCTTTGAGGCCCCATAGCACACTTGTAGAGTTCTTGAGCGCCCAAAACAATAGAGAACCGCCACAAATGACCTCATTTTGAAAACTAGACCCCTTAACGCGTTCATCTACTGTGTATTTTAACCGTACAATTTTTGAATAGATCTAAGCAAAGCAGTAGGAAAGAAATACGATTTTCATTTTTTAGGCAATTGCGTCAATTTAAAAACAGGTTTTTTTGTACAGCGCACATATAAATGAAGACTTTCACCCCAAAATGGATACCTCTGTTTGTCCCGTGTTCAGAAACATACCCATTGTGGCACTAATCTACTTACAGGACACATGGCTAGACCTATAATGAAAGGAACACCCGTTGGATTTCAGGGTACAACTGAATAAATTCCAGGCCCCATCGCCCAATTATAGAGCCATTGGGCGGCCAAAACGATAAGGAACCCCCTCAAATGACCCCATTTTGAAAACTAGACTTAAGGAATTCATCTAGAGGTGTACTGCCTATTTTGACCCCACAGTATTTGAATGAATCTAAGCAAAGCAGAAGAAAAAAAATTACGATTTTCAAACTTTTTGGCAATTTTTTTCAATTTAAAAACTGGGGTTTTTTTTGTACAGCGTACATAGGAATGAAGACATTCACCCCAAAATGAATACTCCCATTTGTCCCGAGTTCAGAAACATACCCATTGTGGCCCTAATCTACTTACAGGGCCCATGGCAAGGCCTATAATGGAGGGAACACCCGTTGGATTGCAGGGCACAACTGAATAAATTCAAGGTCCCATTGCTCATCTGTACGGAATAAAAATTGACTCCCTAAAAATATCCCCCCCCCCCCCCCCCCTCGGCTTTCCCCAAATATTAGATAAAAGTAATAATGTGAACTGTGTGGTATTTTCGAAGACAGGGGTCATTACTGAGGCTGGTTGGAATGGGCACATGGGGCAATAAAACCGGGTATCCCCCCTCCTCATGCTTTTTGGGGGTTATTTGTTGACCTCAGTGGCGGGTATGGGGTGTAAAAAGTAGCGTTTCGTGAGTCTTCGTAAGCTTGCGGAGGTGCGGCGGTCTTGCACAGAAGGCGCTCAACAAGCTGCTCCTGGAACTGCAGGAAGGCAAGCGTTCCCCGGGCTTCTTGTAAAATACGTATTACAGGTAGCGGTCTAAATAACACCAGGCTCACGCAGCCGTAGGCGGAATCCGCTTGCGGAAGCCCACAGCGGATCCCAGCTGTGAGCCCGGCTGTGACCACGCGTATGGCCGCGTAATGTACTGCGCATAATTGCTTACTCACACAGGCGGTCATGCGCAGTACACCTTTTTTTTGTTTGTATTTCCTGCACCGACGCTTAGCGATGACGTGGGTACCTGCAGCCCGTACACAACGTAGTTGCGTATGGGCAGCTGGTATATCCACGACCATGGAGCACAATGGGCTCTATGCTGCGGATAGCCGCGGTAAAATAGAACCTGCTGCGTTCTTTTCTGCAAGTGGATTACACAATTCCGACCCACTAATGTGAGCGGAATTGTGTAATCCAATGCGATTGATCTGCGTATTACCGCGGTCAGACGCATGCGGAATCCGTAATTCCTATCCGGTCATGTGAGACCTACCTATGTTAGATCGCTACTTCTTTATTACATGACCAGGGACCGCTCAATGAGGCCACCCGTCACTGCTCCAGGCTCTCGGCAACCGTTGGTCGCTGAGAGCAAGGAGATTTTAAGTTTCCTGGGCTCGTCGACTCCTGCGCATGTGTCCGGCATTTTGCGGCGGTCGCATGTGCAGAATCTGGGTAAGTTCAAGGAGGAGGATCGCGTCGGGGTTCAAATATGGAGGCCTCTGGTAAAAAGTTTCATCTCCTCTCACCGATCGCATTGGTGAGGGGAGATGAAATTTCAATTTTTTAAAAACTTTTACGTGATCGCCATTCTCCATTGTAGAACGGTGAACATGTGACAAGGAACTACTCATCGCGGCCCCCTGTGAAATCTCCAGGCTCTTGGCTCAGTTTTGTAGCCAGAAGCAGGGAGAATTTCAATTTTCCTGGCAATCCACAGCTTTTGCACGTGTCCACCATTTTGGCGACGGGCATGTGCGCAGAAGCTGGGGTATGGTCCGCGGATAAATCCGGGGGCTTTATGTACGTACTTTCATCCTCCCTCACAGATATGATCCGTGAGAGGAGATGAAACGTACGCTTTTTAAACTTTTTAAAAACTTTTTAAAACTTTAAACTTTTTTTTTTTTACCTTTTTTACACTTTTTTTTTTTTTTACTTTACATGATCACTGTCATCCATTGGATGACAGTGATCATGTCCCCGGTATAATCTCTCTGCTCCTGGCTACACATGGCAGCCAAGAGCAGGGGGATTTTGAATTTCCCAGGGCTCGAGCCCCTCTGTGCACGCGCCCGATGTCAATCATCGGGCGCGCATGCGCGAAAGGGGAACTTCGGGTTCCTGAACACCGGGGACATCGACGGACCTGAGGTGAGTGTTTTCAGCTCCCCATGAGGGGAGGTGAAACTTTTTTTTTTTTTTACTTTTTGAAACTTTTTCGCAATCGCTGCTATCCATTGGATTCAGGAGCCGGGAGCCAGGAGATTTTGAATTTGCCGGGGGCTCCCGGGCTTCTGCGCATGCGCGTGACATCGTCTGGCGCGCATGCACTGAGGACCGGTGGCGGGTCCGGGAGGACCAGATCTTCAGCGGGCAGCGCGGAGAAGGCAGGTGAGTATTTTCAGCTGCCCTGATGGATCCGATCCATCGGGGCAGCTGAGTATCTAACTTTTTTTTGTACACTTTGAAACTTTTATGCGATCCACTGGATAGCGCCGATCGCATTGCCGGGGGGGGGGGGTTTCCGCGGCCCGGGATGACAGCTCCATGCTGTCGGCTACCTGCGGGCACCGACAGCATGGAGCTGTCACGTCCATAGCACACGGGGCTTTATTCTCTGTAGGACGCATGTTTTTATGTCCTCAGAGAATAAAGCCCACTTGGGCAGGACGTAAAAACACTATGGGTTAGTCGTTAAGGGGTTACTGTCGTTAACAAAGTCATAACAATACAGTTATTTTACTAATAAAATGTGGTCCGACTTTCTCTAGAAGTCAGACAAGATGCTGCAGTCCATTCAGATATACAGATTATAGATATTCACCTCTTTTATATAAAGATATAGCGGATAGATGTGAGAGAGATAGATATTATTGCTACGTTTTTATGTTTTGCTGGATTGAAGGAATATGCGTAAAATCCTTATTTCGCATTAGATAAGAAAGTTGTTTAGTGTTATGTTTCAGAAAGCACTTTTCACAAGTGACCAGTAGGTGGCAGTGTGTTTCTGGGAATGTTTAGACTGAAACTATAGCTTAAAAATCCTTTCACCATCATTTATATTAAGTTTTTTTTTTTAATGAAAAATGTTTTTTGGTAGTTTACAGTGTTGAGATTAGGAGTTTAGGATTATACATGTATATCCGATTACTTAGAATTTAAATCTATCAAATGCCTCAACAGGTAAACTGTTCTATAGACTTTTCCTACCACTGGGAATTCTATCAAATGCCTCAATACTCAGATATGTACTACATTCATGATCATTAATTTAGCAATTTACATTAATACACAACAGTTTAGTTATTTATCTTTATGATTTCTTTAAACCTTTTAGGTTTTCTTGAATTGGTAACACTATAGAATCACGGGGACTGAACGTCTGAGATGCAAAACGGTTAATGACTTTAAAGACTCTGGACAACTTTTAGGAGATTTCTTTTTACTTGTATTTTGGGCTAACAATTATTTGTACAGTAGGGTTCACTAAAATATTTGGCGCCATTTGGTTCCTACAGCTTCTATATAGCACTGTATATAGCAAACTGCAGAAAGCCTCTCCTTTCAGATCCATGAGGTTGGACTGACTGGTTCTCAGTCCTTACCTTTGCTCTTCTGAACATTCTTATCAGCTAATTTATGACCTCAACAAAGAGAAGTTTGGTTTCTGAAGCCCCATTTACACTGGACAAGTGTTGGGCAAACGATGCCCGACACTCGTCCCTGTTTCTCCGCGCTCCTGTGCTAGCAGAGCTGGCTGGCTCACGGAGCAGCCAGCAGTGGGGCGGGGCACTGCAGGAGATTTCTCTCCTCTCGCTCCCCCTCCATTCACATAACACAGTGGCCGTTCACTACTGAACAGCCGCTGTTTAAACAGAGTGAGCTTCATTGCTGATTGTTTATGCAGCATAAAAGATGAGTGATGAGGCTCATTGTGCAGTTTAAACACACAGCCTCTTTCACACGGGACCTACGCTCGCAAAACTCAGGAACGTAAAGACCTCGTAGCTATTAGAACCAATGGTTTCCTATGGCAACATTCAGATGAACGAATTTTAGATGCACAAAAAAGATCTGAATGTTCCCATAGCAAACCTTTGGTTCCAATAGCTGCAAGTAAATCAGTCCCCGTGTGAAAGAGGCCTAAGAGTGCATGTTAACCTGCTGATTTCTCATTTGAAAGAGCAAATGATGTCAGTTGATGTTGTGCTCGCAATTATTAGCAGAGGCTGTAATGCAGATGGTGATGTAAGTGCCCCGCTCTGTCCACAGTAATAGCCTGTAAAAAGATGATTGCTGGGAGTCCTAAGTAGTGGACCCTGCCAATCAACTATTGACCATTCCTGAGGGTAGGTCATCAGCAGTTATGTCGCAGAAAACCCCTTAACTGGTGCTGTGTCCAAACTAAATCTGGATTCGTTGCTGAAAGCAACCAAATTTTACTTAGTAGCAATCCAGTTTTATCGCTTATGACACAACGACAAATGGAGGCCACAGTAGACCAGTGTCAAGGCTGTACATGTAATGGGGGTTAGACTAAATCTCCTTCAGCCAAGTGATATGGCTCCGACAGACACAAAGGTGTAACAATGGCGCCACCTGTCTCTGGATAATGAACAACTAAACATTTGACGAGATCAGATGATCCTCTCTACTGGTGGTCTTTTGAGGGCGTTCTGAGTCCGGTCACGTTGTTTGCCCTCGTGCATCCACTGGTCTCAACGCCTCCCAAGCACTTTTAGGGCCTAATGTAGCAACACCGTTCAGCTAATCACACCTGCGTTACGGCTAAGTTCGGGGTTTCTGCCTCTCTGCTAAGTTACTGGAGGAGAGACTGAAATAAAAAGGATTTGATTTACCCATTGATTTCAATGGAATTTCATAAAAATAGAGCGCAAATCGGCAGGCTTCCATTTGCTTCAGTTCCATTAGGTTTCTGGAGTTTTTTTAGGGGAAAATAGTCTGCAGTGTTATAGTTCAGTAAGGGAAAAAAACAGAACTTTAACATAATGGGAGTAATCTGAAGATCGTTTCACTTTCCTTTTTTTTTTCTTCAAACACCATTAAAATCAATAGGGGAAAAATGGTTTCCTGGTTTGTTTTTTATTTTATTTTTTGTTTCTCTCCTCCAAAAATAGAGCGCACAGACGTAAACCCTGAACTGAACCCAACACAGGTGTGAAAGCAGTCAAAGGGCTCATGTTCACAACCGTGTTTTCAGCATGTATTACGTGTGCGTTGTGCGGACGCATGATACGCAGTTAATGGAGTCAATGGACTTTGATCCTTGCACATGTACATGTAAACACTGCATGTATGCAAATAGGGAAGATGGAACAATACCTCTGCAGCACCACCTATTGGATGGCAGCATTCCTGCAAATCAATGTCCGACCCTTTTGTATAGGTCTTATAACAATGATTGAAAGTTGAAGACCAAGCCAGAATCCATACACAGACAGCTATTTTGGGGTGTTTGCCCCTCATCAGTGTGCAGTAGGCTTCTGGCTTGACTAGTGAGAGGCCTATGATGTGGGTCAGGAGGGGTATCGTTGCTCTTTAAGGTCACCTGCACTCGGGCATATTTGCATTGCTTCCGTCTTCGGGTTCCACAGCAAATGCCGTCCATAGTATGCTATAGAAAAGTGCTTTTTCCCCAGTCGTCTCCACAACAGCACAATCTGAGCCGCCTCCTGATTGGACAGGAACACACCGAGAGGTTAAAAAGCTCCCCCCTCTCCCACCTTCCTCAGTGTCTTCCTGTCCTGCCAAGAGGCAAGATCCCCGAGAGGTGCTGGTGGAGACACCAGAATGAAAATACTTAGAGCGGATCGGAGGGCAGTGGGTCAGCCTGTCCTCCCTTCCAGACGAGCGGCTCCCGGGACGCCACATGGGGTGGCTTCCCCCATGTCGGAGGGGGCGGGGCGCCACATCACATGACTGACGCGATGACGTCATCGCGTAGGCGTCATGGGACGCGGGGAGGGGGCAGGCCTTGGCGCGGAGGCGCCAAATTTGACAAGATTTATAAAAGGAACCTGAGAAGACCAACTCGAACAGGTAAGCCATTGCTATTAGGCTGGTTTGTATTGCTCCAAGGTGTCTGCATCACTGGTTGACAGATGAGTGCCCCAGCACTGGACATCGCTGAATCTTCAGCTGCAGCTGGGGCCGTAAGTAGCCATTGGGGCAAAGAAGTTTATGCAAAAATCCAATGTGTAATGTTTGGAATGTTGCATCCTTACCCGCAAAAAACTGTCTGCCAGGGGGATAAAAAAAAGACGCCCCTCCCAGAACGAAACCCAAAAAATGCGCAGAGTGCGGATCGAGACTGCCAGCTACGTATGAGAGAGGCCTCTATGCAAGGCATGCGTAGCCAGCCTGGTTAAAGAAGAATCGGGGGAATTCCTGGACGATGTCAGGAAGCTGGTCAAGGAGGAAGTTCAGTCAGCTCTGACATCGCAAATAGCGCCACCAGCGGGGACATCCAGGGCTAAGCGCCAGAAAAGGGCGTATAACCTAGAAGAATATTCAGACTCCGAAAGAAGCTCGATCGGGACGGAGCTGGAAGAACAAGCGCCCGAAGAGTCCTCAGAGGAAGATTACAAGAAATATCTTTTTAATCAGGAAGACTTAGCAGAGCTCATTAAGTCAGTCAAGGCTACACTCAAAATGGAGGAACCCAGAGAGCCGCATACTATACAGGATGAGATTTTCAGGGGACTAGGGGAAAGGCGCAACATACCTTCCCAGTCCATAGCAACATTTCCAAGGTGATTCAGAAGGAATGGAAAAAGCCTCATGCGGGATCTTTCTCCCCTAGGGGGGTTAAAAGACGATACCCGTTCGAAGAAGTGTGCGCAAGCTGGGAGGAAATACCCAGAGTGGATGTTCCGGTGGCCAAGGTGGCTAAAAGAACTCTGCCCTTCAAGGACGCCACGCAATTGAGAGATCCAATGGATCGGAAGGCGGAGGGCCTCCTGAGAAGATCTTGGGAGGCAGCAGCTAGTATACTCAGACCGGGGGTCGCAGCCACATGTGCGGCCAGGTCCCTAGGATTGTGGCTGGAGCAGATGGAGCGCCATATAACTAACAAAACATCAAGGGAGCAGATTATAAACTCTCTCCCTATCCTAAAGATGGCCACAAACTTTTTGGCAGACGCATCGGCGGAGACTGTAAGGCTCTCAGCAAAGGCAACAGCCCTGTCCAATTCAGCCAGAAGAGTCTTATGGCTAAAGTCCTGGTCGGGCAATTTGGCCTCAAAGAACAAATTGTGCTCGCTTCCATTCAATGGCTAGTTTCTCTTCGGGCCAGGTCTCGACAAAATTCTCAAGAAGGCGTCCAACAGGAAGAAGGGGTTCCAAGAAGATAAGCAACAGAAGGGGAACACCATTTTTTGGACCCCAGTGCAACAGCCCAAATCATATAGGGGAAAGGGCAAGACAGGCCGCCGGAGTTACCCCATGGGGGGTAGAGGGAAAAATTTCCTCTTTAACCCGCACCAGGGGGATCCAACAAAACAGAAACCCTGACACCATCCCAGTAAGAGAGAGGCTGGGGAACTTTGCGGATCGATGGGCCGCGATTTGCAAAGGCACATGGATCCCAGAGGTCCTACAGCAGGGATACCAAATAAAACTGGTGTCCCTCCCCAGAAGGAAATACGTTACCACAGGAGGCTCAGCACAACAACTACACCTACTCCAACAGAGCATTCAGGACCTACTATATTCAAACCCAGTATTTTTTGTACCTCAGAATGAAGCGACCCGGGGAAACTACTCCAGACTCTTCTTGATAAGGAAACCATGCGGGAAGTCACGCATGATGATAAACTTAAAGCCCCTGAATGCCTTTATCAGGTATCGGGTTTCCAGGGGTCTCCACGACAGCACCTGTACATCTCCCCCCCCCCCCCCCAAAAAAAAAATTTACGAAATATAATTTCCCTTAGGAAAAATATAGGTTAAAATACCAGTTAGGTAAAGATTTAGGTTAAGCTCCTACCCCGGCAAATCACTAGGAACCACTGAGGAAGGTGGTAGAGGGGGGAGGTTTTTTAACCTCTCGGTGTGTTCCTGTCCAACCGGGAGGAGGCTATCTCAGATGGTGCTGTCGTGGAGACTCCTGGAAACCCGATTATTGGGTAGGTAAAATCACTTATTTCTTGCACATGAGCGGAAACCAATTGTGATTTTCTGCTTGCGGAGGAAAAATCGCAGCATGCTTTATTTTTGTGCAGTGTCCGCCCGGACGGCTTACATTGCTGTCAGTGGAAGCCACCCGACCTGCGGCCCTTCCGCAATTAATGTTGCTTCAAATGCATTATTGCTTATCAACGGTGCGAGAAAATCTGTACAGCTAGATGTCCGGACCATCCGCAGTACTGATAAAGAAGAAAGAAGCCCACAGCCATACGCTGTTTCTGCCAGCAGAGCATGTGTTTACAAAATGGGTAAACCGCTGCCGGGAGACCAGCAGCGTTTAACATATATACCCGTGGCCATGAGCCCTTACTCAAATCTTATGCATATCTACGGCTTTATGCAGATGGCCGAGTCGAATCCAGCTGCGGGTTGCAAGCCGTGCCCCTGCAATGACCACCGCGCCTCACCACCTCCCTCGTCTCCTCCACTCTGTGCCGGCTGCGTTAGAGGTGACATTTGTGTAGGCCTCTGCGAGGCTCGCACAGAAATAGCATATGCTGCAATTTGTTTACCGTGCAAGTTTTCACGGTCAAATCGCCACTGTCTGCATAGGATTGCATTATCTAACGCAATCCTATGGCAGTGTGCACGGGTGGAAATTCTGCGGGGAATCCTGCCGCGGAATTTCCGCCCTTGTGCCTGGGATGTAACTGCAGGCCAAGTGTTTTTTTTTTTTTTAATACAAAGTATGTATTAAAGGGGTTGTCCCGCGAAAGCAAGTGGGGGTATACACTTCTGTATGGCCATATTAATGCACTTTGTAATATACATCGTGCATTAAATATGAGCCATACAGAAGTTATTCACTTACCTGCTCCGTTGCTAGCGTCCTCGTCTCCATGGTGCCGTCTAATTTCAGCGTCTAATCTCCCGATTAGACGCGCTTGCGCAGTCCGGTCTTCTCCCTTCTGAATGGGGCCGCTCGTGCCGGAGAGCTGCTCCTCGTAGCTCCGCCCCGTCACGTGTGCCGATTCCAGCCGATCAGGAGGCTGGAATCGGCAATGGAACGCACAGAGCCCACGGTGCACCATGGGAGAAGACCTGCGGTCCACCGTGGGTGAAGATCCCGGCGGCCATCTTAGCAAGGTAAGTAAGAAGTCGCCGCAGCGCGGGGATTCGGGTAAGTACTATCCGGTTTTTTTCTTTTACCCCTGCATCGGGTTTGTCTCGCGCCGAACGGGGGGGGGGGGCTAATGAAAAAAAAAACAACCCGTTTCGGCGCGGGACAACCCCTTTAAGTGTTTGCGTATCAGTATATTATTGAGCAAAGGGGAACGTATACTTTAATAGTTTGCAGACAAGGGGGGATCATTAGTTTATCTACTGCCTTAGATCCTGCTTAATGAATGTCTTCCTGCGCAGCGTACCGAGGAATAATACCCTATATTAGAAAGAATGATAAACTTCAGTCATCAGCCTGTCAGCTTTTTCCTGTGTGAAGGTTACTCTCTAATGAAATCTGATTTTAGACTGATGCTGCTAATGTACAAATTGTATTTGTGCCAGTGCCGTTTTATTTATAGGTAACAAATGAAGCCATTGGAGTGAGTTAGAAGTGTAATCCTCCTGCGCAAGGTTATCGAAAAAGCATGAAATTCAGCTGAAAATTCTGTGAGATATATTGTCATTAAGTCAGTAATAGTAAAAATCAAGAGGTGAGAAGAAAACATCAAGTAATACCATTAAAATTATTAGTATTTAATATTGCCAGTGCTTTTGTGTAACTTTCTCGCTTAATGCTACACGAGCACTGTCTAGACCGGAGGGCAGATTACCAATAAATGGATTTATAAGACCGTTATCTAGCAGTTCCCTAATGTACTGTTAGAGCAATATTTCCTTCAGCAGCAGGAGAATTCCCTTATTACAGCACAGCAACTCTGGAAGCCAAATTCCCCATGGAGTTGCTATTTTATACTTTAGTCTGTATCATTGGAACAAGTTATTAGCTGCTGTAGGAATCACAGGGTTACACCCGAAAACTATAAATTCCCTACAATCGTGCATGTGTACTAATAGGCACACATCCCTAAGGAGGAGAATTCTGATTAAATCCCTATACTCTGGGTGGTTTAACCCCTTGAGTGGCACGCCCGGAAAATTTCCGGGACGAGCTCCACTGCTCATAGCAACATAGCCCGGAAGATTTCCGGGCTATGTATCACTATGGGAGCTGCAGAGCACAATGCCACAAGCTGTGGCACTGTGCTCTGCCTGCACAGACCCACAGAGAACAAAGCAAGGGCTTTGAAAAACCAGCAGAAGATATTGCAGATATGTCGGCAATCTCCTGCTTTGTTTACAGGTTGCCATAGAGACCATCGGCTTGTCAGAAGCAAGCCGATGGTCTCTGTGGCAGGGAGAGCTTGGTGCTGGGCTGTGAGAGGACAGCTAGGTACTAGCTCTTACAGCAGAGATCAGAGAAAACCTCCGATCTCTGCTGTGTTAACCCTTTACATGCTGCAGTCTATGTGACTGCAGCATGTAAAGGGCTGTCACCATCGGACCCCTGGAATGTGATCAGGGGTCCTGATGGGTCCCTGTGGAAGTCCCCTAAAGGGACAAAAAAAAAGTTAAAAAATTATAAAAAAAATAAAACACTTGTCTCCCTTTACTTTGTAAAAAATCAAAAATACAATCACACATGTGGTATCCATGCGTCGTAATGACCCAGAGAAGGAAGTTAATACATTATTTAACCCCTTAATGACATGGCCCCTTTTTTTCTTTTTTCCCCATTTCTTTTTTTCCTCCCCCCTGTTTAAAAAATCACAACTTGTCCTGCAAAAAACAAGCCCTTATATGGCCATGTCAATGGAAAAATGAAAAAGTTATGGCTCTTGAGACGCAACTGCAAAATTAGTTGAAATTCAATGATTAGACCATTTTAAAAAACCTGCCCTGGTGGGCACGACAGGGTGGTAGGAAACCCGCCACTCAAGGGGTTAAGGGGTATTCCAATGTGAGTGGATAATGCGATCTCCCCAACTCTTCTGAGAAGAAAAGCATACCGATTGGGAGACACGGGGCACGTCCGGGAGTGTTAGCCCCAATTCCTGTAGAGTCACTAATGTTTCCCAGTCCACATAGGCAGGTGCAGTCACCAGCAGAGCCTTGAGGCCTTGCTCTGGCTAGACCAGCTCAATGGAGGGCTGTATTCCAGTAGTAGGTCCAGGGGGGGTTGCGGTGATCTGTGGGTAGCTTTGATTATATGCCAGACTCCAATATAGATGCTTGTAAATTTTTAATACAACTGAAACGGTGAACAATTTCGTAATTCCTTTTTTTTAAAGCAGAAGAACACGTTTTAAAGTCTCTACCCAGCTAAAGGGAGTTCAGTCCAAAATCTTTTTGCCTGTTCACCGGGTGGTATAAGTCCAATTTTCTGGTTCACCCGAACAGTCTTTTACTTTGGTATCATGCCTTAATCGTCTGCAGTCGCATAGTTTGCAACATTGTCGGGCAATGGGAGGAAAAGTAGATGACAAATCTCTTCTGACTCTCTGAAGAAAGCTTGAACTTTATCCAGTAGTATCTCTCCCTTAGAGGAGCTCCCACCCATAGGGCCGTTACTACAAGCCACATTTTTACACATCATGGAATATCCTTTGATTCGCACTCTGCAGCATAGCTGTACAGACTCCCCTACTTTGAGTCTCTTCCCACTCTGAGAGACCCTCCTTGTTCCCGCTCATCTTAAAGGTACAAAGAAGCATATATTACCAATAACTGGCATACATGAACTGTCTCAGAGTTGATAAAATGTCTTGTATTATAGTTTAGGAGGACTGTGAAAGTCATAACGTGCCAAGCCTATTTTATGTCTGGTCCTGTGTTTTTCTTTTTTTCTGAAGTTGAGATAGAACGGAGTCCCAGAGGTTGGATGGAGATCTAGCAGACTTTGATAGCATATCCTGTGGTTAGACCATTAGGGTCTCAGATATGGGGATACCCCTTTAATAAGTTTGCTGTTGAATGCAGACTGATTTGTTTGCTGTGCGCAGTTGGTAGGTCTAGAAGGAGCCGGTGTGATGGCAGAAGTTTGATTCTTCTTAGTTCACTGACATAGTAACTTTTTGGTCCAGTGTTCTTTATAATCCCTTGCAGTCCAGTGAAGACCATAGTATCATTGGTAAGTCTTTGGAAGATTGATTATCCCTGGTGGACTAGTGAGTTGTGGTTTGTGTTATAAACTTTATAGAGAGTGTTCCTTAAATGGAACCTGTCACCTCCTAGAAGCCGCTATCTTAAACTAAGTTTAAGGGTTAAGTCCCGCTGAAACTCGGGGTGTACTTTTTCTACCTACTGGGCTCCTCGTTGTCATGCCGGAAGTCAGCGCTCTGTTATCAGTATGGCTCTTTTCATTCAGTCAATGTACTCGCACTCCACTGTTCTCTATGTAAGCACAGAAGATGCTGTAGAAAATGTGCAATCTTAACAGGGTCTTTTCCTCTAAACCCATTTATCCCCTATCTACAGGATATGTAGTAAATGTATGTTCACTGGGAGTCCAACCACTGAAACAGCCACGCTTCACAAGAGGTCCTCTTAGTGAATGGAGCAGAGGCCTGCGTTTATGACTACCCCCACCCCCTCACCTCCATTCACTTCTACTCAGCTGATCAATGCTAACGACTTACCTCAGTCTCATAGATCAATATTGGAGTGGTCACACATGCGCATCACAGCTCCATTCACTAGGGTGACTCTGGAACCGGCATTCTCATAATCCCTGGTCATTCCAGTGCTCAGATTCCAGTAATTGATAATTTATGATAGGTGAGAAATTAAATTTATGGGGAAAAAACCTCCATTCACCCCCTCCAAACTCCACTAGCCATTTTTATGGGTTTAACCCCTTAGTGATGGAGCTTTTTTGCTTTTTTCCATTTTTGTTTTTCCTACTCCCTTTTTAAAAAATCGTAGTTCTTTTATTTATCCATCGACGTCGCTGTATGTGGGCTTGTTTTTTGCGGGATGAGTTGTATTTTTCAGTGGCACTATTTATTGTACAATATAATTTACTGAAAAACTTTTTAAAAATTCTTAGCGGAGAGAAATGGAAAAAAAACGACATTCCACCATCTTTCGGTGCGTCCTTTTTCTACGGCGCACAAACTGCAACAAAAACAACCTGATATTTTTATTCTATGGGTCAGTATGATGACTACGATACCAAACTTATACGGTATTTTTTTGCTGTAGTACTTGCATTTATTTTTTTAAGATATTTAATTTTTTTCAATTATTTTCTGCGGTCATATTGTGCGCACAATAACTTTTTTTCATTTTTTTCGTCAACGTAGTTGAGCAAGGGCTCATTTTTTGCGGGATGTTCTGTAGTTTCTGATAGTATCAATTTGGAATACATACGACTTTTTGATCGCTTTTTATTGGGTTTTTTTCTGGGAGACAGGGTAACTAAAAAAGTGTATTTCTGGCGTTCTTTATTTTTTTTCAGACCACGTTCACTGTGCAGGAAAAATAATGTGCGACTTTGATAGATCGAACTTTTACGGACGCGGCGATACCAAAAACATATTTTTATTTTTTGATTTAGATTTTTTTAATAGATATAGCAAAAAAGGGGTGATTTAAACTTTTATAACTTTTTTTTATTTTTTTTTTATTTTTTTTTACCATTAAAAAAAACTTTATTTATTTATTTTTTTTTTACTTTACTTTGAAGTCCCCCTGGGGGACTTTAACATGCGATGCTTTGATCACTCCTGCAGTATGACGTAATGCTCTTGCATTACGTCGTACTGCTATTTCACAGGCAGCCTATGAAGCCACTCCACGGGGATGGCTTGATAGGCAGTCTGTTGAGGCAGCCCTGGGGCCTTTCATTAGGCCCCCTGCTGCCATGACACCTGCACAGCTCCCCTGAGCTTACCTTTATCTTTAAAGGGTTAATAGCCGAACTACTATTGCCCGCGGGTGTCAGCTGTATTAAACAGCTGACGCCCACGCTGAATAGAGGGAGATAGCGGCGCTTAACATATTATGTAAGGCTGAAGAAAGAAATCCCTCCAGTTCAGCCTATTCCCCCCCCCCCCCCCCCTGTTAATCCAGAGGAAGGCAAAAAATATCAGTGAGGTAGAAGCCAATTTTCTCCATTTATGGGGGGAAAAGTCCTTCCTGACTTTAATCTGGCAATAGGAATCGTCTCCGGATCACGACCCTTCATTTAATATTGTATCACTCAAGAAGGTTTTCTAGGCCCTTGTTGTATTCTTTTATCAAAATCTCCATCACCACATCCTCAGGCAGAGAGTTCCATAGTCTCGCTGCTCTTACAATGAAGAACCCCTTCTATGTCGGTGTAGAAACCTTCTTTCCTCTAGCCGTAGAGGATTCCGAATTGTTAGTCGCAGTCCTGGGTATAAATAGATGGGAGAGATCTCAGATATATTTATTCATAGTTATTAGGTTGCCTATCATCCATCTCATTTCTAAACTAAATTACGCCAATCTTGATAACCTCTCTGGGTATTGTAGTCCACACATTCCATTACTTTAGCTGCCCGCCTTTGTACCCACTCAAGCTCTGATATGTCCTCCTTGAGTACTGGTGCCCAAAACGACACAATATCCCATGTGTGGTCTGACCAGTGACTTGTAAATATGAAGACTAATGTTCTCGTCATGTACCCGTAGACCTCTTTCCATGCACCCCATGATTCTATTTGCCTTGGCAGTTAAGCTTATATTATAGTTCACTAAAATCCACAAGTCCTTTTTCATGTTGGCGTTCCACAGTGGCTTCCCATTCAGTGTGTAATGGTGACATGTAGTTCCTCTGCTTATGTGCATAACTTTACATTTATCACTGTTAAACCTAATCTACCACTTTTCTGCCTCAATTTATCCAGAGTCTCTTGCAACTGCTTTGCGTCCTTTGTTAATTTCTCTACATAGTTTTGAACCATCAGCAAATATTGATATCTTCCTGAACAACCCTTTCACCAGGTCATTAATAAATATATTAAAAAGAATAGGGCCCAAAACCAACCCCTGTGGTACCTCACTTGTCACAGTGACCCCCTAGTACTGACCTCTGTGGTACCCCACTAGTAAGGCCTAGTGCCGACGTCCGTGACTGGCTCCGCAAGCGGAATTCCGCAGCGGAGTCCATCAATGCCCCCCCCCCCCTGAGGCCACATACTCCTCTCCAGATCCGCTGACTGTCCTGCATCCCGTACCAACGCACGTGCAGTACAGTATAGCATGACGGACGGCTTCCTTGACTGCAATGGAAGCCATTCGCGTGTACGCCCGCGGCAAATAGAACATGCCGCGGGTGCTTTCATGGGGCGGAATTCCACTGTGGAATTCCGCATCTTGAGCATTGCGCTATTAGGTTCAATAGAATCTGCCCGTGGGAATAAGGCTCAATAGAATCCGCCTGTGGGAATTAGGCCTAACGGTGACCCACTTACACACATTCTCGGCCAGACTAAGCATTCTCATTTTATATACCAACCTTTTATGTGGCACAGTATCAAATGCCTTGGAAAAGTCTAGATGCACAAGATCCAATGGCTCTCTCTAGTCCAGTCTAGAACTTACCTCCTTGTAGAAGCTGATCAGGTTGGTTTGACAGCAATGATCTCTCATAAACCCATGCTGTTATGGAGTTATACAGCCATTGTCCTTCAGGTCCCCCAGGATAGCTTGCTTCTCTTAGAAACCCTTCAAACATTTTACCCACAATAGAAGTAAGACTTGCCGGCATGTAGCTTCCTAGTTCACTTTTTGACCCCTTTTTGAATAGCTGCACCAGGTTGCCTATGCACCAATCCAGTGTAACCCCCAAAAGTCAACTTGCAGATAGTGCAACAGACTTAAAGCTGCGGACTGTGCGCTTGCACTCCCATTGAACACTATTGGAGTTCATGCACACAACCTGCAGTTTTCAGTCTGATGCTTGGCCTGTGTGCTGACTTTTGGGGGTGATAGCGCAGGAATGGGATATTTTAGCTTGATAAACCCCTTTAATTTGATGCACTGGAGCAGGCTTACTTGTGCTCTGCAATCATTCCATCCTGTCCAAGTATGGAGCCAGGGATGTGCCTATAATGTAGGCAGTCCACGCAGTCACTACGGGGCCTGGCGTGCAAGGAAGCCCGTCCGCCCGCAGTCCATGGCGCCTCCTCCCCAGTGAATCCCCGCGCAAACATTCATATTATAGTTTTAATGCTGCTGCAGTAGCTGGTTAGCTGAGCCTGGGTTGCTCCACCTTGGGACCCTGCTGCTGCACGACTTCTTTTGTGTCACTAGACATTACTCAGACTGCGTATTGTTGCTGTGCCATGCTATTGGGCATGTAGGTCAGAGCCTTCCCACATTTCACTTTTGATGAACCAATGGCCATTGGTAAGTTGGATCTTTCTTTTTAATTTTTGCCATGGGGCCCCATTATTTCAGTGGACACCCCTGCAAGAAGCCTGTTAAATTTAAATCAAATCCAGCCCCTGAGTAGCATACACAATGGGTAGATAGAAAAGTGGAAACAAACATGGTCAGGATACAGTTTGTGGTCCAGGGTACAGATGCAGCAGAGTTTAACCCAAGACTGAAAACTTGCTGTAACAAGTTATCTTAACACAAAAGAAAACCATTGAAAAGGCAAAAAAAAACCTTCTGTGCTACAGGATATTTAATGTATTAGGCTGACTGCACACGGGCAGATTTGCATTGCAAAATCTGGAGCGGGCATCTGCCTCCAGAATCCGCAGCAAATCCAGCCTATATCATGCTATGACAAAACACAATTCCCTGCCCGCGAGCGGAAATCTATTGCGATTTTGTGTGGGCTATGCATGGAGGGCTTCTATTAAACTCAAAGTCGTCCATCCTACAACCATTCTGCAATCCTCACTGCAGAATGGTCGCGGGAGTCCCGTCATTGCCATAGCGACAGCACAGCGTCATGTGATGTGCGGCGGCCTGCACATTTGCAGCACAGGAAAAAGACTCCAGACCGGTACACTGGGGCTGCCAACCGAGCATCGGGTCGAACTCTACTGCGGGACCCAACCGTGTGCAGGTGGCTTCCAAGTATCAAGTTAAAGTGTGCTACATCTGTATAAAAGGATTTAATTTTTGCATTCAACACTTAGATAAATGTCAATGTCTGAAATGTCTATTCATAAGATGCTATATACATGTATGTTGACCAGGGGCTTGCGCAAGCCTTGCAGTTTAGTGCCTTATAAACATTTACTGACACCAGTTTACTATGAAAATCCTTCACCCAAAAAAAGTAAATATATGTTTTTTTATGGACTACACTAGAAAAAATGACATCCGTTTGATTATGGGTCGCACCTGTCGAGGGTTAATTTGTTCAAACAGACTGGTCAGTTATGTTGTCGGTTCCGAATTGACCTAAGCAGGAGGAGCGCTCCTTTTGAGAGTCAAAGTACTGACCATACACGTTATATGGTGAAGTAATGAACTCTAAGTCTTTATTGGCATAGTCTCAGTTTATATAGAAGATCGCCCACGCAGGGATGCGACCTCTGGTAATACAAGGAGTAACCTCATGATACATACATTCATCTGATAAAAACACATGACTTCTATATCTTACAATGACATAATTATTCAATAAACTTTAGACGTGTGATATATGACTCAGACAAACACATCTTTAAGAAATTGCTGATATTCTTCTTTGCGGTTAGGCCATCTTTGCTAAATTCCAAGACATCTGGCCTTAGCTTCCTGATTCCACTTAGATCAGACGTACTTCCTCAAAATCAGTCATGACTTCTGTTACACATACAATATATTGCTAAAATATTCTTTTTGCTAAAATAGATTGATAAGCATATATACTATTTTTGATAAGCGACATTTATTAATTTCTTTACAGCCCCCATTGGCCCTTATCATTCCCCCATTTTGGACATCAGGAAGTCACACACAGGGTCCAGTTCTATTTTGAAAAGTCATAGTCGAGGTAGGTCTTATTGGTCGACTAGCCCATATAAGGTGTCTCTAGTATGATGTTACAATACTAGTAGCGTGCATAGGTACGCACGGCAGGGGATTCCCTAATCTTCACCCACACCAATGTCCCTCCTGGAGATAGTCCTAGTGGTGAACACGTCCAGGTCGCGTTACCCTGACCCTACACTACCTAGTGACAAGACTGGAAGGAACCGCCGTATGTTCTGCCTTCATCCAGCAGGGGTCGGCCTACACAGGGGCTGTAAAGGCTTTTGCCGTACATTTGCTCACACAAGAGATTATGACTTTGATTATTATATATATACACAACAGCATGACAATTATCTGTAATATACTTTGTAGGATTCCCATGAACCATCCTCCCAGACCAGAAAACCAATTTGCAGGGTTAAGAAAATTAAACCATCCCTGGTCTTTATCCTGTTTTATGCTAGTAGCTATTTTTCCCAAGGTATTGATCTTTTGGTGAATGGATTCTGAGTGATCAGAGAGGTTGAAACAACACATCCCCTCAAATTCCTCACATCCGTGGTTTACTGCGAGCAACAGGTAATCTATGGCGGCTCTATTTTGTAAAGCTGCTTTCCTGACTCCTTGTATGTCTAGTAAGAGGAGGTCCAAGGCCTGTGATGTCGCATTCAGGCCCTTTACCATATCGCATGCTAATCCATTGATTACTCTTGTGTTATATTGTGCCAACCCGGGAACACCCACAATACTGACTGCCAGTGCCGTATGTTCTGAGTAGCTAAGTAGAGTGGGTGGTCCTTCACAGTTGCTATCCAGTCCTTCTACCTCCCTCTTTTGTCTGTTGGTGAGTTGTGGGATGCTAGGTTTTTGGTACATTAGTATACTTAATCTAGCTAAGGAGCAGGGACCTCCGGTCAGGTTAGCTGGGATATATGTGTAAGTCAGGTTACCGCAGGACAGGACCCAGCCTAATGGTAATTTGACGTGCCTAAAATGGCTGGGGCTTCGGACTGTGTGGTTACAAAGCATAGGAGTATGTACCTTTCTACATTGCTGGACTGTGCGATTACAGAGTCTCTGGGAATCACTAGTCACCCTGGTTCTCTGCGCACAGCCTCCCATATGTTCTTTATTACACGTGAAGTTATAGCATACCTCAGCCGGAGCGACATTCCTGACCCGGAAACGAGTCATATTAGACCAAAGTGTATGTTCGACCGCATCACAGTGGGGACAATATTCATATACATTAAGAAAGGTATTTTCCTGAATAACATTGCTCTCCTCTACATCACTATCATTATGCACTATTGAATATATATCGCGAAGTGTCTTTATTGGAGTGGGGATAGACAGTAAGCAAGTCCGTAAAATATCTTCCCCACTCCGCAGGTTGGGCATGCACATGTGGGAAATATTCAGTACGTCCTTTGCAAAGTATTCCCACATGTTGGGGTGTCCTTCCGCCCAAACAGTCCATCTTCTTCTTACATCGACAGTTGATGAAGAATTGTCCCGAAAAGAGAGTAGTCCAAGAAAACAAAGGGTAAATAATACACCTATCCAGACTATCAATGCTGGTGTCCAGGTTGCCATCCTCCTCCCCCACCCTGGGTTGGGCTTACTCTCCACCCCCCTCGTGGTGCTGAGGCGTTGGAACTTTCTTGCAGTGTGAGGCATGGATCCAAGTGGGTTTGCCTTCTAGCTTGACCGAGGTGGGAGTGGTTAACAGCACTTGGTATGGTCCGTCAAAGCGAGGTTCCAAAGTCTTTCTGACGTGTCTCTTTACCACCACCCAATCTCCGGGATTCAGAGAGTGGGATCCTTCCAAACTATCAGGGTCTGGAATAGAAGAGAAGACTAGGTCGTGTGTTATTTTTAGCTTTTGGCATAAATCCTGCACAAAGGAAGTAACTTTATCATGACCCAGGGATAGAGCTTGGGGGTGATACAGTCCTAACCTGGGCACGGAGCCAAAGAGAATCTCATAAGGAGACAGTCCTGTTTTCCTATTTGGCGTGGTTCGTACTGAGTAGAGTGCCAAAGGTAGGCACTCGGGCCAAGGTTTTCCTGTTTCAACCATGGCTTTCTGTATCTTAAGTTTGAGGGTGCCATTGAGTCTTTCTACTTTTCCGGAGCTTTGTGGATGATAGGGGGTGTGAAACGCCTGCTCTACTCCTAAGGTGGACATGACTTCCTTCATTACCTCACCAGTGAAGTGAGTACCACGGTCGCTCTCAATGGTCTCTGGTACCCCAAATCTGCACACTAACTCTGACACAACTTTTTTTGCAGTGGCCTGGGCAGTGGCCTTCGGGACCGGGTAGGCCTCGGGCCACGCGGAAAAGAGGTCAATGCATACCAGGACATACTCATACCTTCCTGATCTGGGCAGCTGGATGTAATCTATCTGTAGTCTCTGGAAGGGGTACAAAGGTCGCGGAGTGCACTTCCGAGGGGTCTTTACTACTTGACCGGGGTTGTGTAGTGCACAGATTTCACAAGCCTTGACGTATGCCTTTGCCATCCTGTCAAATCCCGGAGCGTACCACATTTTCTCCACCAGGGCTACCATGGCATTACGAGAAGCGTGCACCTTTCCATGAGCCAAAAGGGCCATACTAGGATAGGCAGCCGCAGGTAAACACATACGGAAACCCATCATCCAACCTTCATTTCCTTTTACTGCCCCTGCACTTGCCCAGCGCTCCTGCTCTTGCCCTGAGGGGAGTAGGTCCACCTCCTTCTGTGGTGGGACAGAGAGGGTCTGGTCCTTGGCAGGGGGATCAGGATCCTCCTCCGCTGGGCAGGACCTGGTCTGAACTCTGCACACGGGTGCCCTCCAGTCCAGCAGGGCTGCAGCCTTAGCTGCTCCGTCTGCCTTCTCGTTGCCTCTGCTTTCCAAGGAGTCCCCTCGGGTGTGTGCCTTTACCTTTATTATGGCTACCTGCTTCGGGAGCATGATAGCTGACATTAAACTACTTACTGCCTCACCATTCTTTATCGGTCTGCCTTGAGCTGTTAGGAAGCTCCGCGCGCGCCAAATCGGCCCATAGTCATGCGCAACGCCAAACGCGTACCTGGAGTCCGTGTAGATATTAGCAGTGACTCCCCGGGCTAACTTGCAGGCCTCGGTCAGAGCGCACAGCTCCGCTTCCTGTGCTGACATATGTGGGGGCATGGCGCGGCCTATCAGTACTTCATTCATTGATACTACAGCAAACCCTGTCACAAATCTGCCCATCTCATTCTGGTATCGTGATCCATCCACAAACATTTCAAGGTGGGGGTTCAGGAGAGGCTTATCTGTGACATGAGCAAATCCAGCTGTCTCCTGCTCCATCAGAGCAGCACAGTCATGCTGGTGCTCGGTGTCAAAAGCTTCCTCTTCGCCTAGGGAATTGACAAAAAGTTGATCCCCTGTGCTTACTCCCCCTTTTGAATCAGTGTCACCTAATGGCAGTAAGGTGGCCGGATTCAAAGTTGTGCAACGTTGAAATGAGACATTGGATGAAGAGTGTACTGCAAGTTCCATTTTGACCTGTCTAGCAAGAGAAAGATGTCTACGGCTCACCTGTGTCAGAATTCCATGTACGTCATGGGGCGTGAGGACCACAAGAGGGTAGTCTAGAACCACCTCAGAAGCTTTCTCAAGTAGTGCTTGTACAGCCAGAACTGCTCTTACACAGGAGGGTGAACCCCTGGCTACTGCATCAAGATGTGCACTGTAGTATGCTACAGGGCGCTTTTTGTCACCATGCTCTTGTGTGAGGACGGCAGTAGCATGTCCCGCCATCTCAGTCACGAACATCTGGAAGGGTTTATCATAGTCAGGCAGACCCAGTGCTGGAGCACTGGTGATCTGTATTTTCAGCTGATGGAAAGCTGACTCGGCTTCCGGAGACAAAGCAAATGGCTTAGAACTCAGGCAGTCGTACAGAGGCTGCATGGTCATGGAGGCAGAGCGAATCCACGGCCGACAATATGAAACTAACCCCAGAAATGTCCGCAACTGAGCATGGGAGGTAGGGAGTGGCATGTCCTCCACCACCTTGGTACGTTCTGGCGTGAGGTGTTTTGTACCAGGACCTAGGCAGTGACCAAGAAACACAACATGAGATTTGCAAAACTGTAATTTGTCTTTACTGGCTTTACACCCACTGTCTGCAAGAAAACAAAGAAGGCTGAGTGAGGCCGCAACGCAGGTGGGTCTGTCCGGTGCACACAGTAGGAGGTCATCAACATACTGAAGCAGGGCCACACCTGGTGGGACCGTCCATGCATCAAGTACAAGCCTCATACATCGGGTGAATTGATTTGGGCTGTTTTGTGCCCCTTGTGGTAGAACAGTCCAGCAGTACTGTTTTCCTCGGAACGTGAAGGCGAACAGGTACTGGCAATCGGGGTGGATCGGGACGGACATAAATGCATTGGCGAGATCGATCAAGGTGTACCAACAGGTTCCGGAAGGTATGGTGGACAACAGAGTGTAAGGGTTGGGGACCAAAGGTGTTTCTAGGATGGTCACCTTATTGATTTCTCTTAGATCGTGAACCATCCGGTAGGTATCAGGTTCACCTTTCTTCCCTTTCTTTTTAACCGGGAAGAGTGGCGTGTTAGCGGGTGAGACGCAAGGTTTTAAAGCATTCAAGGCACATAACTCTGTAATAGTGGAGGCTATTGCGTCTTCCTGTGCCATGGCTAGGGGATATTGGCGGATCATGGGGGCTTTTTCCCCATCTTTGAGATATACCATGACTGGGGGTACGTGGAGATGGCCCAAGTCTGTCTTCCCTTTTGCCCAAAGGGTCTCTGGCACTGCTGAGAGAACCTGTGTATCTTCTGGGGTCAACACATATACAGTACAAGAAGGAGGCGGAGTGACCAAGTCTGCTGCCATGAGACAGAATACTTGGTGGTCGGCCGCAGAGGTACTGACATGAGCCTCACCGGAAGGATGGAGCTGAATACAGCACCCCAGGGGTCCCATCACATCGGTTCCCATGATGCAATCCCCAGCGGGTGACACCAGGAAGCGAGTGAGGACTCGTGACCCTTGAAAGGAGACTTCTATGGGCTCGGTCTCACGCATGGGTGTTGGTTCACCGGACACTCCAACGGCTATGGCTATGGAGTCTGAGAGGGGAATACTAAGGTCATTGACTTGTGAGGTACTGACACATGATTTAGTAGCCCCTGTGTCAATTAAAAAGGGCACCTCCTTCCGCTGGATTTTTAGAGGCTGAAAAATTTGTGGCCCACGTGCGTCAGTAACTATAAGGGACACGGGGGAAGGAGTGCCAGACCTTCATTGGTAATTGGTATACCCGTTGTTTCCCTGTGGGCGGGATGATGTGGTATTGGCCGTACTTCCCTGTTGCCCCCTTTCGTCTGACATGTTCTGTCTAGGGCGTTTAGGGGCTCTACAATTACGGGCCAAGTGTCCAGTCTTCCCGCAGTTATAACACTTACGGGTCTCCCGCCTGGGGTCGTTAAGTCGGACTGTGTCCCCCTCCATGGTGTAATGTTTAACCATAACACCCTTTGCGTGGTCTTCTGTATCCATGACAAATCCTACAGCTTTCTTATATAGATCACGCGGTTTGGCCTGTCGCCAATCGGGGGTACATGCTTTAACGCGTTCAGACAGGCGCTTATCTATTCCTTGCATAAAGGCTTCACAAAAAGCAGCATTACGTATTGCTTTTGGACAATCATATAAACCCAGATCTCTGCCAACTTCCTCTAAACGGCCAAAGTAACATTCAATAGACTCGCCCTTGTTCTGTCTACACTGGGTTAGGGCTGTACGTCTCTCTTGGGCTTTATCCTTAAACCAGGTTTTAACTTTGTCAACATATTGAGTACCACTAGGTAATGTCTGGGGGTCATCTGGGCGATCTTCAAGACCACAAAATTGAGCAATACTATTGTAAAGGCCCAGAGGACATTTTACATTCATAAGACATTCCATATCTGTCCAAGTGGCAGAGTAGTTTTTCTGTATGACTTCCAACTTTCTATGGAAAGCTGCTGGCTCTGTCTGGGGATCGGGCAGTTGCTGACACAGTGCCATCTGGTCTGTGGCGCTCCAGGGTCGCCATGTAGTGACTGTAGACCCGGGAGTTGGTCTATGTGCGTCCGTAGGTCTGTCATTAGAAGACGATGGTCTGTCAGTGTCCTCTTGTCTGACCGTGCCTAATGGTGGACTCGGTCTGTTTGGTTCTCTATAATGGGTAGTGGAGGTTGTAACTGGGAATAAGGGAATCGGTTGTCTACACTGATCCCTGGGACGTGGAGTCCCACATACTGTACAGAGTTCTTTAAAACAGGCATTCTGTTGACCACAACGTGGACAGTCCCAAGCCGGACCTCTATTTACTTCAGGGCCTGGGGATCCTGATTGAGGGCTGTAGGGAGGTGTATCCATCTGGGCAGTAGCCTGTGGATACGTAGGAGGCAAGGGCGGCAAATTGGGATACAGAGAATTAAAGGGATTATTAGGAGACATTGGTGGAGCGGCCGGGACGACAGGAGAGACTAATGGAACCGTAGGGGTTTCCATGGGAACGTCTATTGGTGGCCGGGGCATAGGACAATAAACTAAAATGCCCTCGCCTCGGGACTCGGAGTCCCAGTGTTCGTCTTCTGCTGTTTTAGAGCAGTCCAGAATAGCCTTCATGCCTTTTTCCAAACCCTTATTTCTTATTTCCTTTCTATGCTTATCCTCATATTGTGACCAAAATTCATAATTGAATGTTCCCGCCTTCTTAAGGCCTATACGTTTGTAAACTTTATAGGCTTGTCTGCAAATGTCCTCCCCTTCTCTATCTTTAATTATCTCAATAGGAGTCTGATATATCTTAGATTGTTCAGACCCCATCTTGACCACTTCCAACTATTCTTCACTAAGTATACAGGACGTATATTTCACACAGTAAACTAAGATAATCACTGAGATTATCTGGGAACACACAGTTCCCTGTCCCGGAATAGATTTACAGAACTAAAACGTGGTCAACTTCAAACACTAGGATTCAGGGGAGACCAGACTTCGCCTCTTAGGGAACTTTTAGTAATATTATAACAGATCCAGAGTAAGAATATGACTGCCAGAAATGAGACTATAACAATAACAATTATTTCAATCTCCAATACAGACAACATGACTCTTTAAGTCCCAATGAGTGAGTTCTTCCGTCTAGGACAGTTAAATGAACTTATTCACTCTAAAATATGGACGGGGCAGAAAATATAGGAAACAGGCAACAACATACCTCTAGTCCGTTAGAGACACACAGATCAAAAGAATCCAGACTGTATAATAGTAAGATAAGCTCTTACCTGTTACACCGGTGTTTGCAGTCTGGGGTCTCCGAATCCAGTATCCACGTCAACGGGCCAGGAGTTTGTTTCAGTCTACTGGTTGCGATGTCCCGTAAAGGTAAGCCCCGCCCCCTAGTTGGACGCCAAGAACTGTCGAGGGTTAATTTGTTCAAACAGACTGGTCAGTTATGTTGTCGGTTCCGAATTGACCTAAGCAGGAGGAGCGCTCCTTTTGAGAGTCAAAGTACTGACCATACACGTTATATGGTGAAGTAATGAACTCTAAGTCTTTATTGGCATAGTCTCAGTTTATATAGAAGATCGCCCACGCAGGGATGCGACCTCTGGTAATACAAGGAGTAACCTCATGATACATACATTCATCTGATAAAAACACATGACTTCTATATCTTACAATGACATAATTATTCAATAAACTTTAGACGTGTGATATATGACTCAGACAAACACATCTTTAAGAAATTGCTGATATTCTTCTTTGCGGTTAGGCCATCTTTGCTAAATTCCAAGACATCTGGCCTTAGCTTCCTGATTCCACTTAGATCAGACGTACTTCCTCAAAATCAGTCATGACTTCTGTTACACATACAATATATTGCTAAAATATTCTTTTTGCTAAAATAGATTGATAAGCATATATACTATTTTTGATAAGCGACATTTATTAATTTCTTTACAGCCCCCATTGGCCCTTATCACACCATTGCTCTTTATCCTTTCACCTATCGCAAAGTCTCTTGACATGTTCGAACATGTTATTCGTTCCTTCTCTAAATTTAGGCTGAATTCTCAGAAATAAACCTTGTTGCTCATTCTGATGGGAGGTTCGCTGTCGATTTGCAGATGTTCCGGAATGGGACCCGAGTTGTCAGGTGAGTCCAAAATATTGGCAAATGTCTAAACTTCATTGGCTCTAAATTAAAGCGGTTGTTTGGTTTAGAAAACTTAGTTTTTAGAATGGAGCCGCTCAGTTGTGATCTCCAATCAGACAGCAGCTACATAGAGCTTCTCTCTATGGAGGACCCAACAGATCATGAATAGGAACTGTCTATGTAATGCACAGAACATGTTATTAGTAAAAGGGAGCCTGTCAACAGAAAAGTAGTTTTCAATCTGCCATCCTAGTGTAATGGAGCCTGATGTGGCCACACATGGTTGTGCGCAAAACAAGCCATTTAGCATTTCCAGATATGCTTGCTTTGTTGTGCGTGCCGTGAATATGTAAATGCACTGTCTTGAGACAGTGACGGCGCCATCATACCTCCGAGTCAGCGCATCACAGCAGAAACCCAGCCGCTCTTCTGCTCGCCACCTTCCACTGTGTATTGACATCCGCACTTTTAGCACTGAAGTCTCACAAACGTGCCGTGCACCCTTCTGGCCGTGTCTACCCCCGCACATGCATAGTGAAGCAAGGTGCATACACCTTGAACTCAAGGAACTTGTGCCAATGCGATTGCAAGACTTCAGCACTACCAATGCTGATGTCAATATACAGGAGAGATAGCACGCAGAAGAGGGCAGCTTTCTGCTGACTCCAAGTGGTACTGGCGTCGCATCTTTGACTCAAGATGGCGCATGTGCATACAACAAAATAAGAATTTTTAATGTTAAACATGACTTTTATGTGTACAGCCATGTGTGGTCTGCTTCTGTCATGCTCCATTACACTATGGCGGAGGGTTTAAACAATTGTTTTCTCTTATGGCCGGTTCCCTTTAAGAAAATACAATATGTTTTAATAAATATAATAATGTTGTATTGAAGCTTGAAGGTGGTTTCCAGGATCAAATACTATTGATGGTCTACAAAGTAACATAGTAAGTAAGGCTGAAAAAAGACATGTCGCTCCAGTTCAGCCTATTGCCCTATAATGTTGATCCAGAGGAAAGTAAAAAAAAAACATGAGTTGGAAGCTAATTTTCTTCATTTTTGCGAAAAAATTTCTTCCGGACTCCAGTCTGACATTCGGAATAATCCCCAGTCACCAACCCTTGAGGTTATTAATGATTATAACATACAATATTGTATTGCCCAAGAAAGACATCTAGGCCCCACTTGGCAGATCTATCCTCAAAATAGGTGATCAATAGTTGATCGAACAGGGTCCACCACGTGGGAACCCCGCTGATCAGCTGAGTGGGCGCATGCTGTCAGTGCTGCTACACACAGGGGTCAGAGCGGAAGCAGCTGCTCTGAGACCTGTGTAATTTCAGGTGCTTGTAATTGCAAGTGAAGCTACCATTGATTTCACGGAGATCTGCACTTGCAGTTACTTACATTTCAAACCCTGTTAGCATGCGCCTGCTCAGCTGATCATCCGGGCTCCTGACCGGCAGACTGCGACCGACAAACTATTGATGATGACCTATGTGCCTGGAATACCCTTTAACCCCTTGAGTGGCAGGTTTCCTACCACCCTGTCGTGCCCACCAGGGCAGGTTTTTTAAAATGGTCTAATCATTGAATTTCAACTAGTTTTGCAGTTGCGTCTCAAGAGCCATAACTTTTTCATTTTTCCATTGACATGGCCATATAAGGGCTTGTTTTTTGCGGGACAAGTTGTGATTTTTTAAACAGGGGGGAGGAAAAAAAGAAATGGGGAAAAAAGAAAAAAGGGGCCATGTCATTAAGGGGTTAAATAATGTATTAACTTCCTTCTCTGGGTCATTACGACGCACATGGATACCACATGTGTGATTGTATTTTTGATTTTTTACAAAGTAAAGGGAGACAAGTGTTTTTTTTATTTTTTTAATTTTTTTACTTTTTTTTTTTTTAATTTTTTAAAAAATGTTTATTTTTTTTTGTCCCTTTAGGGGACTTCCACAGGGACCCATCAGGACCCCTGATCACATTCCAGGGGTCCGATGGTGACAGCCCTTTACATGATGCAGTGACAACCCTTTACATGCTGCAGTCACATAGACTGCAGCATGTAAAGGGTTAACACAGCAGAGATCGGAGGTTTTCTCTGATCTCTGCTGTAAGAGCTAGTACCTAGCTGTCCTCTGACAGCTAACAACCAGCTCTCCCTGCCACAGAGACCATCGGCTTGCTTCTGACAAGCCGATGGTCTCTATGGCAACCTGTAAACAAAGCAGGACATTGCCGACATGTCGGCAATATCTTCTGCTGGTTTTTCAAAGCCCTTGCCTTGTTCTCTGTGGGACTGTGCAGGCAGAGCACACTGTCACAGCTTGTGGCATTGTGCTCTGCAGCTCCCATAGTGATACATAGCCCGGAAATCTTCCGGGCTATGTCACTATGAGCAGTGGAGCTCATCCCGGAACTTTTCCGGGCGTGCCACTCAAGGGGTTAAAGGGATTTTCCAAGATATAAAAAAGTTAATTAGCTTAAAATGAGCAAAAATAGAATATCTATCCCCACAGCTCACTGTCCAGCACTGCAGCCTCGGTGCCCACCGCACGGAACATTGAAGAAAGCCGCAGGCAGTTATGAGCATCACAAGCTTCAGTAGTGATTCTTCTATGACCACGGAAGCCTGCACATGCCTGTACAAGTCATGTGACCGCCTGCCACTTCTTCCTGGTTGCATTCGGCAGGTATCAGGGCTGCAGCGCTGGACAAGAGAGCCTCCGACATAGTTGAGTATTCAATTTTTGTTAATTTTAAGCCCTTTTTGACTTTCTTGGAAAACTTTTTCAAATGGACTTTTGTTATTTCTAGGTCTTTTCGACCAGATTTCGTTCTCGTTCGACAACATTCCTTTAGCATGGCAGAAAATGAAAACTTTCGCAACCTCATCATTGGCATGCAATATGCCGGTATACCCAGTGTAAACTCTCTGGAGTCAATTTACAACTTCTGTGACAAGCCATGGGTGGTAAGTGTTCACATGCCAATACACTAATATTAGCTGTAGTCCCAGCCAAATCAGAAAGCTAATCACTAGTATGAAAGCTTTAAAGAGGGTTCACAGGGACTTTTACTATTTCAGACCTATCCTCAGATAGCTCATCAATAGTTGATCAGTGTGGTTTGCTGCTTGGGATCCCTCTGCACATCAAGTTTCCATGCCCACTGCCAGTGTAGGCAGTGCTGCAAGCAAGTAGTGCTGTCTGTATTGTAGTGGCCCGATTTGGTACTGCATGCGCAGCTTTCATTGCTGCAAGATTGACGGCACAATCTGCTTCCAGTGCTGCCTGCGTTGATAGTGGGTGCAGGGACCAGCTGATCGGCAGGGATCTTGAGCTATGGACCTCACCAATCAACTATTGATGAGCTATCCAGAGGATAGGTCATAGTAAAAGTCTCAGAAAGCCCCTTTAAGTGATAGGAATTTTGAAAGGGATATTCATGGATTTATATACTGATGATCTACCCTTATGACAGGTTATCAGTAGGACACCGGGCACCTTCAACAATCAGCTGTTTGAAAGGGCCACAGCACATGGGTGAGTGCAGCAGCCTCTTCCTTGTGTAGCAGACACAGTGCCGTACATTACGTAGAGGCGCTGCCTGGTACTGCAGCTCTGTTTGATTCACTTGAATGGGACTTGGCCCTTCAAAAGCCATATGGACTGATGAACATTAACCTTGTGTGCAGAGGAAGAGGCCATGAGCACCTCTTCCCCTTCAAACAGCTGATGGACAGGGGTGCCAGGAGTTGAACCTCCTCTGATTTGATATTGATGGCTTATCACAAGGATAGATCATTAATATTTAAGCAGATAATCCCTTTAAATCCATTCACACGAAAAGTTCAGTGTATGTTCTGCTCAGTATACAATAGTAAAACAACTAAATATGGAGCAATTTACCCTTGTAAATGACTTGGCTAGATTCATACACTACATTTTGCTGTGATTTTTTTTTGCAGATTTTTATGTACTATTTTTTTAAAATTTTATTTAATATTTTACTATCCTTTTACAAACCATAGCAAGCATTTCAACAAAGACATCACCTGTACTGTACAGATAGTCCCCAACTTGCCAACATTCGACTTACGAATTTCGCTAGATACGAACTATCTGTACAGCACAGTATGATGTAATGCTATGGCATTACATCATACTGTGCAGGGACCGGGCAGGTTTCTATCAAGCCTGATAGAAGCCTGTCTGGTCACATCGCGGTTGCTGGGCAGCCGGGGGCCTTCTGAAAGGCCCTAGGGCTGTCTATGCAGAGCGCCTAGCAAGCCGTGCGCTTGTTAGGCACTCTGCATAGGCAGCCCTGGGGCCTTTCAGGAGGTCCCCGGCTGCCTAGCAACCACACAGCGTCCCGCGATCTCATCGTGGGACGCTGTACGGGCCCCCTGAACGTCGGGTGCAGGCTGTTTCTTACAGCGGGCACCCGGCGGCAGCAGTTCCGACGAGCTGCGCCGCTCGTCAGAACTGTTAACACTTTAAATACCGCTGTCAGAGCGGTATTTAAAGTGTTAACAGTTCCGACAAGCGCCACGGCTCGTCGGAACTGCTGCCGCCGGGTGCCCGCTGTAAGAACAGCCGGCACCCGACGTTGTATGGAGCGGGATCCACCCGCGATCCCCTCCATACAACCATTTGTTCGACTTGCGAACAAAACGGACTTGCGAACGGGCTCCCGGAACGGAACCTGTTCGCAAGTCGGGGACTAACTGTAATTATAACATAGGGCTTTGTTCACATCTGCGTCGGAGGCGTCAGCACAGATCCATCACAAAATCTCTGACAAAATGCTGTGCTATTTCATCTGGGAAAACTCAGGACAGCATATTGGAAGTCTGTCTAACCCCATTATCGTCTGTAACTTCCATCAGGCATCATTTGTGTCCAGCATGTGCCAGATTGGGTGCTTCCACTACAGAAAAATGTACGTTGACACAGGACATTACTGTTGTGACAGAGAGCCGCACATAACCGCACTGTGGCAAAACCTTGTGCAGATATGTGCACTGTGGCAGTTTAAAGGCCCATTTACATGCAAAGATAATGTTTCAAAGGACTGAAAGATTGAAAGATTTTGCAATCTATTTGCATAAAGTGTTAATGTCCACTAACACTTTATCATCTTCATTTGCATGTAAAAAGGCCTCCAGGAGTTTTTTTTTGCAGAGCCCAGCATGTAATTAATCACAATTGTAATTACAATGTTATCTGCAGTCTCCCATGGAGATAACAGCATGTGGTCTTTTGAACGACATTTTTTCTCTGTCTGAAGACTGAATTTTTAGTTCACTTTAAAATCATCGTTCAAACGAAAAGTGCATGATGCTCGCGCTTACATGTAACGATTATTGCTCACTTGCGGTTGTTTAAACGAATTTTGAGAGATAATCGTTACGTGTATATGGGCCTTAAGGCTAGGACTCCACAGGGCCGATTGGTCACATTACAGTAAGTTCACTGTACAACTTCCATGATTCTATATGATGGAAAAGTTGCAGGTTACTTGCAACGGTTGCGGGAAATTGGAATTTTCCTTCATAGCAATAACTTGCAATTTTACCACAAAAGTCTTATCACAACTATGGTTTGGCTCTTGGCTGCACCATGACCACCAGATATGAATGTACTAATAGCTAAAATATATTTGAAGTGGTTAGAATTTTACATGTGTTTACTGCATTAATTAACCCTTTAGTGACAAAGCCTGTTTGCGCCTTAGTGACAGAGCCAAATTTTGGAAATCTGACATGCGTCGTTCAACGTAGCATAACTCCGTAAAGGCTTTACATATCCAAGTGATTCTGACGTTGTTTTTTCGCCACATGTACTTCATTTTGGTTGTAAAAAGAGGCTGATATAATTTGTGGATATTTATTAAAAGTACCAATATTGGAAAAAATTTTAAAAAATTGTCATTTTTTCACATTTTTAACTGTAATATCGCAAATATGTCCAAACATACTGTACAAATTTTTGATAAGATATAGATTTCCATCTGTTTACTTTATTCTGAATGCACACTTGAAAAACTTTTGTGCTTTTTTTTAACCATTTAGAGGACATACAAATTTAACATTACTTTTCAGCATTTTGAGGAACACTTTGTTTTCCTGCACCAAGCCAAGTTTGCAAAGGCTCATGAGTGTCAGAATAATACCCCCCCAAATGACCCCATTTTAAAAACTACACCCCTTAATGTATTCACTGAGGGGTGTCATGAGTATTTTGACCCCACCAGTTTTTTTCAGGAATTAATTCAGTTTAGAGGAGAAAAAATAAAATTTCATATTTTTGCAAATATGTCATTTTAAAGACATATTTTTTTTTCTATAGTGCCCATGAAAATGAGGGTTTACACCCCAAAATGGATATCCCTGTTTCTCCTGTGTTCAGAAACATACCCATTGTGGCCCTAATCTTATGTCTGGATGCACAACAGGACCCAAAATGAAAGGAGTAGTCGGTGTCTTTCAGAACATAAATTTTGCTTGAAGGCGTTTTAAGCCCCATAGCTCTTTTGTAGAGCTTTTGAGCAGCCAAAACCCAAGAGAACCCCCACAAGTGACCCCATTTTGAAAACTAGACCCCTTAACGAATTTAGCTAGGGGTGTACTGCCCATTTTGACCCCACAGTTTTTGAATGAATTTAAGCAAAGCAAAAGGGGGAAAAAATGTGATTTTCGTTTTTTTGGCAACTCTGTCGTTTTAAAAACTGCTTTTTTTGCACAGCACACACATGAATGAAGACTTGCACACCAAAATGGATACCCCTGTTTGTCCCGTGTTCAGAGACATACCCATTGTGGCCCTAATCTTATGTGTGGATGCACAACGGGGCCCAAAATGAAAGGAGTAGTCAGTGGCTTTCAGAACAGAAATCTAGCATGAAGGTGATTTAGGCCCCATTGCCCACTTGTAGAGCCCTTGAGCGTCCAAAACGATAAAGAACCCCCACAAATGACCCCATTTTAAAAACTAGACCCCTTAATGAATTCATCTAGGGGTGTACTGCGTATTTTGACCCCACAGTATTTGAATAAATCTAAGCAAAGCAGAAGGAAAAAATTACGAGTTTCATTTTTTTGGCAATTTTGTCAATTTAAAAACAGTTTTTTTTGTACAGTGTACATAGGAATGAAGACCTTCACCCCAAAATGGATACCCCCGTTTGTCCCATGTTCAAAAACATACCCCTTGTGGCTCTAATCTACTTAAAGGACACATGGCAAGGCCTGTAATGCAGGGAACACCCGTTGGATTGCAGGGCACAACTGAATAAATCCCTGGCCCCATTGTTCATTTGCACGGAATAAAAATTGACTCCCTAAAAATATCCCCCCCCCCCCCCCCCCGCCCTTTTCGGCGTTCCCCCAAATCTTAGATAAAAGTAATAATGTGAACTGTGTGGTATTTCCGAAGACAGGGGTAATTACTTAGGCTGGTAGGGATGGGTACATGGGGCAATAAAACCTCAGTGGCGGGTTTGGGGTGTAAAAAGTGGTGCACTGTGAGTCTCCGTAAGCTTGATGAGGTGCGACGGTCTCGCACAGAAGACGCTCAACAAGGTACTCCTGGAACTGCAGGAAGGCAAACGTTCCCGGGGCTTCTTGTAAATTGCGTATTACAGGTAGCGGTCTGAATAACGCCGGGCTCACGCAGCCGTAGGTGGAATCTGCTTGTGGAGGCCCGCAGCGGATCCCAGCTGTGAGCCCGGCTGTGACCCTGCGTACGGCCACGTAATGTACTACGCATAACTGCCTACTCACACAGGCGGTCATGCGCAGTACATTTCTTTTTTTGTTTGGATTTCCCGCACCGTCGCTTAGCGATGACGCGGGTACCCGCAGCCCGTATACAATGTAGTTGCGTATGGGCTGCGGGTATATCTGTGACCATGGAGCACAATGGGCTCTACGTTGTGGATATCCGCAGTAAAATAGAACCTGCTGCGTTCTCTTTTCTGCGAGTGGATTATGCAATTCCGACCCACTAATGTGAGCAGAATTGTGTAATCCAATGCTATTGATCTGCGTATTACCGCGGATCAGAAGCATGCGGAATCCGTAATTCCTATCAGGTCATGTGAGACCAGCCAAAGGTAGATCGCTACCTGTTTTTCACGTGACCGGGGACCACTCAATGAGGCCACCCGTCACTGCTACAGGCTCTCGGCGACCGTTGGTCGCTGGGAGCAAGGAGATTTTAAATTTCCTGGGCTCCCCGACTCCTGCGCGTGTGTCCGGTGTTTTGCCGGCGGTCGCATGTGCAGAATCCCGGAAAGTTTACGGAGGAAGATCGCGTTGGGGTGCAAATACGGAGGCCTCCGGTAAAAAGTTTCATCTCCTCTCACCGATTGCATCGGTGAGGGGAGATGAACCTTCACCTTTTTTTTTTACTTTTACGTGATCGCCATTATCCATTGGATAACGGCGAACACGTGACCAGGAACCGCTCACCGTGGCTCTCCGTGAAATCTCCAGGCTCTTGGCTAAGTTTTGTAGCCAGGAGCAGGGAGATTTTAAATTATCCTGGAAATCCACGGCTTTTGCGCATGCGCCTGCCACTGTGGCGACGGGCGCGTGCGCAGAAGCTGGGGTAAGGTCCGCAGATAAATCCACGGGCCTTAGGTACGTCATTTCACGTCACGGATCATATCCGTGAGGGGAGATGAAACGCAAGCTTTTTTAACTTTTTACACTTTTTTTTTTATTTTTTTATTTTACATGATCACTGCTATCCATTGGATAACAGTAATCATGTCCCAGGTGAAATCTCTCTGCTCCTGGCTACACATGGCAGCCAGGAGCAGAGGGATTTTAAGTTTCCCGGGGCTCGAGCCCCTCTGTGCACGCGCCCGATGATTGACACCGGGCGTGCATGCGCAGAAGGCCGGCGGCGGGTCCCGGAGGACCAGATCTCCGGGGGACACCGCGGACAAGCCGGGTGAGTATTTTCAGCTGCCCTGATGGATCCGATCCGTCAGGGCGGCTGAATAACTAACTATTCTGACAGTTTTATTCACTTCTTTGCGATAGGCGCTATGGATAGCGCCGATCGCAATGCTGGGGGGGATTGCCCGCATCCTGGGATGACAGCTCCATGCTGTCGGCTACCTGCGGGCACCGACAGCATGGAGCTGTCACGTCCTCAGGCAAGTGGGCATTAATCCTAAGAGGATGCATAAAACTACGCCCTCTAGGATTAAAGCCCACTTTCTGAGGATGTAGTTTCCCGATGGGGCCGTCGTAAGGGGTTAAGCACAATGTAATTATTTGTTTACAGTTTGCCCAACTCATAGCTGCATATAAAACCTTGGGAGCAGAAAAGTTTCCATTAATTGAGCGGACATACTACCCAAACCACAAGGAGATGGTGAGTCTCACAGCAACTTGTTTCTTCTCCTCATAACGTGCCGTGTGTCAGTGTTGTGTAACCAGCAGAAGAATAATAATTTTTATTTATATAGCGGCAACATATTCCACAGCGCTTACAAAACAATAGGAACAAAAACAAAACTACTGTTACATGACATAATCAATTGATGGAAACAATAGGGGTGAGGGTCCTGCTCAAATAGCACTTGGATGGTTGGCATTGATACATATGCCTTTGAATATAAAATACACTGGTCATTTATTTATTATTATTAACACTTTCCTATGTGGAACTTAGACTCATGACCTCAGAGTGCAACATAAAATTAAGTAAGCAAGTTTTCCTGTAGACCAGTTTCAGTGTTAAATTGGAAAGATTGAGTGCAAAAAAATGGATGACTGAACAGTGAAAAGCTTTTATCAGATAAATCCAGGTTTCTGTTGCACTTTTCTGATGGTAGGGTCTGATTTTGGCACAAGCAGCATAAACTGATGAACCCTTCCTGTTGGTACAACTAACAGTCAAAGCAAACAGCAGCACTCACCAATCAACCAATATTTGGCGGAGTAGATTCTTTAAAGGGCTGCCAGCCCTTCATAGGATAGGACCCTGCTCCTCGGCAGTCCAAATAGTAAAAGATGGGTAGCATCAACGGTGCATAATATAAAAAATGTATAACACTTTGTTCCCGAAGGTCCATAACAGCGACATTTCGACCCCACGAGGGGTCTTTGTCAAGCGGAACAGAACATACAATGTATATGAACATCGGGGAATAAAGTTTTTTTTACATTTTATATGTTATGCACCGTGAATGCTGCCTATGTTTTACTATTTACTACTGATGACCCCTTCCTGTTCCTGCAGGAAAAAGAAAAAGCTATTCTGCCCACACAGGCCAATATTGAGAACAATTTCAACACTTAGTATGATCTGTCACAAAGTATTGCTGCAGTTCTGAAGCCCAAAGGTGGTTTCTCTTTGATATCTTGATTTAACTGCTGTTTTACTACTTCTGCTAGTTCCCACTAGTTTTTGACAAGTGAGGTGGCATTTTAGCATTTATTCCCTTTCAGAACTCATGCATGCAGCTCTGTAAATGAAGTTGGTGATGCATACATTTTTTTATAGGAAGTACTAATTGAATCCCCTCAGTCTTTCCTCCAGCATACATTTTAATTTCAGGATCCATAGCACTGCTCGGCCTTATCCCCTATGTCCAATGTTGTGTAGAATATAAGAAACAAAATATCTGCTCCTCTGTTTCATGACTCTCAGCTGAGACATTTTAAGATGAGGCAGGACATCACTGCCTGTTCCCTGGCATCACATCAAGCTGCTCCACACATGGGGTACCATTTACCGTGTATAATTGTGAAAAGTTCACCTTGCAAATCTTCATTCTAATCTCTGCAAAACTCATGGTGTAGTGACGCAGTGCATGGAACTGAATTGCCGTTACAGTTAAGTCTAGAAATATATTTGAACCGTGACAGTTTTCATAGGTTATTTAGTCTCTGCACGCCACCCCTATGGATTCTGCTTTAATTAAAGCATTTTAACAAAAATATTACATTACTGTTTAGGAATTATTGCCACTTTTTACATAGTCCCTCCATTGTCACACTGTAAAGTAATTGGACAAACAAGAATATTCCTTATAGTTATAATAATTTCAAATACCTCAATGCCATACTTTGCTTGATGTTTGGACCTCTTAAACATACCCATATTCTGAGTTTCCTCCCTTGGGATACCTTGCACGACCTTTACTGTAGAAGCCTTCAGTTGCTGCTGGTTTCTAGGTTTGTCTTCAACTTTGTGTTAAGTAAGTGAAAAGCCCAATCAGATTAAGGTCAAATGACTGTCTCGGCAATAATCCCATTTCTTTGCCTAAAGAAGCTCTTGGGTTGCTTTTGTGGTATGTTTTGGAATGTTGGTGATGAGCAGTTATTGGACTAGTTGGGGCAGAATCTGCCCAATTTTACAAAAATATTTGGGACAACCTGATCCCTCTTCCCATTGTAGGTAATGGAAGAAAAGGAGACGCAGCTCTTCAGGTAATGTGCCTTAGTGGTTAGTACTGTTGCCTTGCGGTGCTGGGGTCCTAGGTTCAAATCTCATCAAGAACAACATCTGCTTTGACCTTGAAAAACTGAAAAGAAATGATGCCCTTGATCAGATTTGAAGCTAGAAGTCCAGCATTGCAAGGCAGTAATGCTAACAATCGAGACACCACACTTGTACTTTCTTCTTCAGAGGAGAATATCAAGAAGAATAAATATGAATACAACATAGAAACTCCATACAGATGTTGCCCTTGGTTAGGTTTGAAGCTAGAACTCTAGCACTGCAAGTTCCTTCTCCTCCCCATCATCTCTATCATTTTTCAAGATTTTTGTTCAAAATCAGATCTGGTTGACCCAATCTGATTTTGCAAAAATCAGCCCAATTTTATCACCCAGCCAATCATTACGAGCAACGCTAGTCATTATCCATCCATACTGTGAAGCGCCATTCTACGAGGGGCTGCTGATAAGTCTGGCTTTGTGTTCTTTTTTGTTTCTATGGTAATGATTGTTAGATCACATGAAAGCCTTGTGTGTAATATGTTTCAAAATTTTGTGTTTGTAGCTTATGGCGACAGTGATCTAGGCACGTGGGGAAAAAAATGGCGGAGTCTGAGGCGATATTCACAGCAAATGAGAGCAGAGGAGTGATAAAATTCTTGTTTCTGCAAGGAAAATCCGCAAAAGATATTCATGGTGATATGTCGCAGACATTGGGTGATCAATGCCCTTCATATTCTCCAGTTAAATACTGGGATGCCAAACTTAAAACTGGCCACTTCAGTACCAATGATGAGGAACGCCTGGACGACCGAGAGAGGTGGTTGTTCCGGAAATCGTCGATGCTGTGCACAACCTCATACTGGAGAATCAGTGAATTTCAGCTAAAGGAATAGCAGACATCATGGGGATTTCTTATGAACCTGTTTGTGTCATTATCCATGAACATTTGAACATGAAGAAGCTATCTGCAAAGTTGGTCACCAAATGTTTGACAACAGATCAGAAAAGCATGCGAGTGAAAACTTTCTGGTCCATTTGTCAGCGTTTCCGGACTAAGAACTTCTTGGATCGACTGGTCACTATGGATGAGACCTAGATTTATTTGTATGACCCTGAAACCAAGCAGCAGTCAAGAGTAGACACAGTGGTTCTCCTTGCCCAAAGACGTTCAGGGTGCAAAAATCAGCCACTAAGGTGATGGCGTCTGTGTTCTGGGATAAGGAGGGCAGGCTGCTAGTGGACTACCTTCAAAATGGTTCCACCATTAATGCAAGGTATTACATTGAACTTTTGGACCAATTGAAGGCAGCTCTGAAGGCCAAAAGGTGTGGCAAGTTGTCCAAAGGAATCTTGTTCCTGCAAGACAATGCCTCCGCCCACACTGCACAAGCGACCACGGCAAAACTGGTGGCACTAGGCTTCCAGCTGGTTGACTACTCACCCTTTTCACCAGATCTAGCTCCCTCTGACTATCTGTTTCCAAACCTGAAGAAACACCTCAAGGGTACCAAATTTCACACCATTTCTGATGCCATGGCTGCTACGGATGACTGGTTTGAGGCATAACCGAAATCCTCCTTTTTGCAAGGCTTACAGAACTTGGAATACCGATATAAGAAGTGTGTTGACATCAGTGGAGAGTATGTGGAATAAATGTAAAGCTTCATCTTCCTATCTTGTTTCTTTCTGGGTAAAGCCAAAGACTTATCAGCAGCCCCTCGTATCTATTTTGCAGTATTGGAATAAAACTGAGCAGAACATCTCTATATACTTCAGAATTCATCCTGCTATGTCTATCCTCAGTCACATCAGCAATAGTCGCCAGTGACTGAATTCAACTTACACCATACATGCGCATTGCATTACTACTGCCTCCACTATGTGCGACAGGTGAGGCGGTATGCTTTGGATCATAAGCTTTTTCTTTCCTCCTTCATACTGTTCTTTTCCCATCATTCTGGTACTAGTTCATCTTGGTTTCATCAGTCTAAACGGACTGGTTCTACAACATTGCTATGGTTTATAGCAATGTTTTATCTGATCTGTCTGCTGTTGTGTTAACCTGTGCATTTATATTCATCAAGGCATCTCTTGATTGTAGACCAATATGTCTACCTTCTTGACTATTCTTGACTTGGCTAGATGCCGTCACAGGGTTTTTCTTTACCAAATATTCTGTGATCTACTTTAGTTGGACTCGTCAAGGGCTTTTGGTGTTGCTGAGCTCCCTGGGGATTTCCTTCTTTTTAAGGAATGTACTAAATTGTTGAGTTGGTCACTGTGTCAAATTTCTGCTATCTTCCTGATAATTTGTGGTGTTTGCTCAGTGTAATGAAGGCCTCCTTCACTTGCACTGACACCTCTTTGGAGCACAAATTGAGAGTTCCCATGAACAGCTGCCAAATGCAATTCAGCACTTCGTATCGACTCCAGACCTTGTATCTCCTTAGTTAGTCATAAAATAATAAATAAAGATACCACACCGCACAATGAAACTGCTTATCAGTCAACTGTCCAATTACTTTTGAGAGTGTCAAAATGCAGGGACTGTACAATATGGCTGGAATTCCGAAACAGTTTATGCAATAATTTTGTTAAACTGCTTGAATTAAAGCTGAAAGTCTAAACTTAAAACACCACTACAATGAATGAGAAACACAGGCGTCAATATGTGATTGGAGGCTAAATTGGAAAAATTATGTAACTGTCCTATTACTTTTGGACCCAACTGTATCTTCTCAATATTTAAGATGAAATTTAAGAAGTTAACCTTGTGTTCGCTGAGCTCGGTCATTGGCTGCTGCAGCCTGTGACATCCCATACACAGGCTGTTGCACCTCGTAAGCAATGCATCACAGAAAAGATCTTGAGTTTTGGTGTTGGACAAAGCAGGAAGCCAGGATAGGAGAATAAAGGCTTGTTGGTTATTTTCTCACATAGGTGAGCCTGTTTATATAAAGATTGAATAACTCAGAAAACCCCTTTTAATAAGTGTCATTCCCCTTGCGTATATACATAGTAGTTTCCTCATAATCATCACTATCTCAGTTTTGCTTTAGTGATCTGTACTTTGTAATCATTCTGCCCTTGCTGTAATAGAAATCGGTTCTCCATGCACTACGTTTCAGGTGATATGTGATAGACTTCTGTTTTAAAGCCAGCAATCGATGAGATAAAGCAGTGACAGCGGGAGGGTGCAGCAGCCGCAGCCCAAATCAATGGTGAGATTGCAGGTGTGTCTCAGACTAGTGCAGACTCCCTATAAGCACTGTAGCTTAATTGTAGTCGTTGATCACAGCTCTGCCCTAATTTAGCTAAGCTAGAAAGAAGCCAATGAGCAAGATCCAAGGAAAATAAACAGAAAATGATAAATCACCTTTATGTATTGACACTAAAGATGAGCGAGCACCCAAATGCTTGGGTGCTCGTTGCTAGAGTCGAACTTTCCATGATGCTCGAGGGTTTGTTTCGAGTAATGAACCCCATTGAAGTCAATGGGCGACTCGAGCATTTTTGTATATCACCCATGCTCCGCTAAGGTTTTCATTGATGAAAATCTGGAAAACCCAAGAAAGTGATGGAAACGACACAGAAACGGATAGGGCAGGCGAGGGGCAACATGCTGGGCTGCATTTCAGGTTCCCAGGTCCCACTATTAAGCAGAGCTAACATCAGATTAAATACAGGTGGGCTTTGGCCCACACTGCATGCCCCAGTCAGATTGGGGTTCTTTATAAGTAGACACAGGCAGGTACAACTCCGTGTGGACCGACAGCATGGGTGGGTCCCAGGAAGCCACTGGCGGTACATAAATAAATCCTATTGCATTGTCCTGCACAGCTGAGGTAATGTCAGATTAAATACAGGTGGGCTTCGGCCCACACTGCATGCCCCAGTCAGACTGGGGTTTTTTATAAGTATACACAGGCAGGTACAACTCCCTAATGTGAAGTCTGTGTGGACCCACAGCATGGGTGGCTCCCTGGAACCCACCGGCGGTACATAACTATATCCCATTGCAGTGCCCTGGACAGCAGAGCTAACGTCAGATTACATACAGGTGGGCTTCGGCCCACACTGCATGCCCTAGTCAGACTGGGTAAATGTTTTTTGAGCCATGTACGTGGAACACCGCGATGGGAACACTTAGTGCACCCATAGTATGCACCGACCCTGTAATACTCCTGTAGCTAAGGTATACGCACACCCCACTATCAGTTATGTTGCAGAAGTCTCGGGAGACCCTAGTAACACTTCTGTAGTTACAGTATAGACAGACCCCAGTTACATTTCAGTAGCTGCAGTATAGGCAGAGCACAGTATCAGTTACATTTAAGTAGTAACGGTATCGACAGACCCCTGTAACATTTCCGTAACAGCAGGATAGGCATAGCCCAGTATTAGTGGGATATCAGTAGTAACAGTATAGACAGATTGACAACACCTATGTGGAAAAGCTAGTATTTGCTAAGACGAGAGGGGCATTTGATTGCAATGAAAAGGATACTCAAGGTACTGAAAGTCTGCACTCCTTCTCATCTCAAGCTGGAAAATGGAAAGGCTACATTCCTATGGTTCCCGTTGTCCATTTCATTTACAGCAGTATTGACAGACCCCAGTAACATTTCAGTTCCAGCAGTGCAGACAGACCCCAGTACATTTCATTTACAGCAGTATTGAGACCCCAATAACATTTCAGTAGTCGTAACAGTATAGACACACCCCTTTAACATTTCCGTTGCAGCAGTATAAGCTGAGCCCAGTAACATTTCATTTGCAGCAGTATTGACAGAGTGCAGTAACTTTTCAGTTGTAGTAACAGTATAGACAGACCCCATTAACATTTTTTGTTGAAGTAGTATGGGCAAAGCTGCAGATTCACTTTTTCCTGGCAGCAGTGTAGGGAGAGTACAGCATTTGTAACATTTCAGTAGTAGCAGTATAGTCAGACCCCAGTAACATTAACGTAGAAGCAGTATGGACAAAGCAGCAGGTTCAAAATTCCCTTGCAGCAGTGTAGGGAGAGTACAGCATTTGTAACATTTCAGTAGTAGCAGTATAGTCAGACCCCAGTAACATTAACGTAGAAGCAGTATGGACAAAGCAGCAGGTTCAAAATTCCCTTGCAGCAGTGTAGGGAGAGTACAGCATTTGTAACATTTCAGTAGTAGCAGTATAGTCAGACCCCAGTAACATTAACGTAGAAGCAGTATGGACAAAGCAGCAGGTTCAAAATTCCCTTGCAGCAGTGTAGGGAGAGTACAGCATTTGTAACATTTCAGTAGTAGCAGTATAGTCAGACCCCAGTAACATTAACGTAGAAGCAGTATGGACAAAGCAGCAGGTTCAAAATTCCCTTGCAGCAGTGTAGGGGAGAGTACAGCATTTGTGACATTTCAGTAGTACCAGTATAGTCAGACCCCAGTAACATTAATGTAGAAGCAGTATGGGCAAAGCAGCAGAAAAACATTTCCCTGGCAGCAGTGTAGGGAGAGCTTAGTATTTGTAACATTTCAGTAGTAGCAGTATAGACAGGCCCCAGTAACATTTACGTAGAAGCAGTATGGGCAAAGCAGCAGAAAAAAATTTCCCTGGCAGCAGTGGAGGGAGAGCATAGTATTTGTAACATTTCAGTAGTAGCAGTATAGTCAGACCCCAGTAACATTTACGTAGAAACAGTATGGGCAGAGCCCAGTATTAGTTACATTTCTGTTATAGCAGTATAGACATGCCCCACTACCATTTCCGTTGAAGCAGTATGGGCAGAGCCCAGTATTAGTAAAATTACAGTAGTAACAGTATACACCAACCAAGGTAACATTTCAGAAGCAGAAGTATCGGCAGACCGAAGTTACATTTCTGTTGCTGAAGTATAGTCAGACCCCTGTAGCATTACTGTGGCAGAAGTATAGGTAGGCAGAACAGAGTTACATTTCTGTAGCAAAAGTGTAGGCCAACCCCAGACACAGTGGTGTACCATGAGTGCAGGCGAAGCCCATAAAAATTTCTTGGATTACATTGTAGACGAGAGCCCGAAAAGTTGGTCTACCGACAGTACAAATGTACCCCACAAAAAATTGCCCATGCCCAACCCAGAGGGCAGGTGAAACCCATTAATCGCTTAGCGTACTGTGGCTTAATTTTTAACTAGGCCTGGAGGCAGCCCAGTCAAAACAATTGGTTCAGGTGGAAGTTGCAATGCTTTAATGAGAATTGAACAGATAAATATTATTTAGAAAAGTTATATGAGCCTTTTGGCCCACAGAAAAATTGCCCGTTCGGCGTGATTACGTGAGGTTTCAGGAGGAGGAGCCGGAGGAGGACGAATATCATGCACAGATTGACAAAGTTCTTTAGGTAGCGCTGCTGTCCGCTGGTGGAGAAGAGGAGTCTGGGGAAATCCAGGCTTTGTTCGTCTTTATGAGTGTAAGCCTGTCGGCACTGTCAGTTGACAAGCGGGTACGCTTGTCCGTGATGATTCCCCCAGCTGCACTAAACACCCTCTCTGACAAGACGCTAGCCGCAGGGCAAGCCAACACCTCTAGGGCATACAGCGCGAGTTTGGGCCACGTGTCCAGCTTTGACACCCAGTAGTTGTACGGAGCAGAGGCGTCACGGAGGACGGTGGTACGATCGGCTACGTATTCCCTCACCATCTTCTTACAGTGCTCCCTCCGACTCAGCCTGGACTGCGGAGGTGTGACACAGTCTTGCAGGGGAGCCATAAAGCTGGCAAAGGCCTTGGAGAGTGTTCCCCTTCTACTTGGCCCTCGGAACTGCACCTTCTGCCCCTAGCGCTGCCAGATGGGAATGTTACCATCAGTTTGTCCACCAGGGCCCTGTGGTATTGCATCACTCTCAAACCCCTTTCCTCTTCGGGAATGAGAGTGGAAAGGTTATCCTTATACCGTGGGTCAAGCAGTGTGTACACCCAGTAATCCGTAGTGGTCAGAATACGTCTAATGCGAGGGTCACGAGAAAGGCATGCTAACAAACTCAGCTATGTGTGCCAGGGTACCTGTATGCAACATATGGCTGTCCCCATTCGGAAGATCACTTTGAGGATCCTCCTCCTCCTCCTCAGGCCATACACGCTGAATGGATGAGAGACAAGCAGCATGGGTACCCTCTGCAGTGGGCCCAGCTGTCTCTTCCTCCCCAGGCTCCTCCCCCTCCTGCTCAACGCGCTGAGATATAGACATATATCCAGCGACATACTGTCTTCCCCCGCCTCAGTTTCCGACCGCAAAGCGTCAGCCTTTATGCTTTGCAGGGAACTTCTCAACAGGCATAGCAGGGGAATGGTGACGCTAATGATTGCAGCATCGCCACTCACCATCAGGGTAGACCCCTCAAATATTCCAAGTACCTGGCAGATATCTGCCATCCTGGCCCACTCCTCTGTAAAGAATTGAGGCTGACTCCCACTACGCCGCCCATGTTGGAGTTGGTTTTCCACTATAGCTCTACGCTGCTCATAGAGCCTGGCCAACATGTGGAGCGTAGAGTTCCACCGTGTGGGCACGTCGCAAAGCAGTCGGTGCACTGGCAGATTAAACCGATGTTGCAGGGTCCGCAGGGTGGCAGCGTCCGTGTTGGACTTGCGGAAATGTGCGCTGACCCGGCGCACCTTGCTGATAAGGTGTGACAAGTGTGGGTAGCCTTTCAGAAACCGCTGAACCACCAAGTTAAAGACGTGGGCCAGGCATGGCACGTGTGTGAGGCTGCCGAGCTGCAGAGCCGCCACCAGATTACGGCCGTTGTCACACACGACCATGCCCGGTTGCAGGCTCAGTGGCGAAAGCCAGCGGTCTGTCTGCTCTGTCAGACTGTGCAACAGTTCGTGGGCCATGTGCCTCTTCTCTCCTAAGCTGAGTAGTTTCAGCACTGCCTGCTGACGCTTGCCCACCGCTGTGCTGCCGCGCGACACCGACTGCTGGCGACGTGCTGCTGCTGACACGTCTTGATTGCGAGGTAGAGGTTGCGTTGGGGAAGGAGGAGGAGGAAGGTTTAGTGGAGGTGGCATACACCGCCGCAGAAACCAGCACCGACCTGGGGCCCGCAATTCTGGGGGTGGGTAGTACATGAGCGGTCCCAGGCTCTGACTCGGTCCCAGCCTCCACTAAATTCACCCAATGTGCCATCAGGGAGATATAGTGGCCCTGCCCACCTGTGCTTGTCCACGTGTCCGTTGTTAAGTGGACCTTGCCAGTAACCAAGTTGGTGAGGGCGCGTACAATGTTGCGTGAGACGTGGTCATGCAGGGCTGGGACAGAGTAGCACCGGGCTGCCGCCGCCATCATGTTTTTGAAAGCCTCAGTTTCCACAAGCCTGTAGGGGAGCATCTCCAGGCTGATCAATTTGGCTATGTGGACATTTAAAGCTTGAGCGTGCAGGTGCGTGGCGGTGTATTTGCGCTTTCGCTCCAACGATTCTCTTAGCGATAGCTGGACGCTGCGCGGAGAGACATTGCTGGATGGGGCCGAGGAGAGCAGAGGTGAAGGTGTGGGTCCAGGCCAGGAGACGGTCGGGCCTGTGTCGTGAGAGGTGGGTTGGATCTCAGTGGCAGGTTGGGGCCCAGGGGAAGAGGCAGTGGCGCAAGCCGAAGGTGGTGAACGGCCTTCGTCCCACCTTGTTGGGTGCTTGGCTATGATATGCCTGCGCATGCTGGTGGTGGTGGCGGCTCCCCGGCTGATCTTGGCGCGACAAAGGTTGCACACCACTGTTCGCCAGTCGTCCGTGGTCTCAGTGAAAAACTACCACACCTTAGAGCACCTTGGCCTCTGCACGGTGGCTTGGCGCGAGGGGGTGCTTTGGGATACAGCTGGTGGGTTATTCGCTCTGGCCCTGCCTTTATCCCTGGCCACCCCACTGCCTCTTCAAACTTGTCCTGCGGCTGCAATTGCCTCCCCCTCTGAAGACCTGTCCTCAATTGGCTTATCACACCAGGTGGGGTCAGTCACCTCATCGTCCAGCGGCCCTTCCTCCGAATCCTCTGTGCGCTCCTCCCTCGGATTTACTGCCCTTACTACTACCTCACTGATAGACAACTGTGTCTCATCGTCATCGTCCTCCTCACCCACTGAAAGCTCTTGAGACAGTTGCCGGAAGTCCCCAGCCTCATCCCCCGGACCCCAGGAACTTTCCAAAGTTTGGGCATCGGTCACGACAAACTCCTCTGGTGGGAGAGGAACCATTGTTGCTCCATCTGGGCAGGGGCCCGAGAACAGTTCCTGGGAGTCTGCCTGCTCTTCAGAATGTGTCATTTTCATGGAGTGAGGAGGCTGGGAGGAAGGAGGAGCAGCAGCCAGAGGATTCAGAGTTGCAGCAGTGGACGGCGTAGAAGACTTGGTGGTCGATAGATTGCTGGATGCACTTTCTGCCATCCACGACAGGACCTGCTCACACTGCTCGTTTTTTAATAAAGGTCTACGACGTGGACCCAAAAATTGTGATATGAAGCTAGGGACCCTAGAAACTGTCCTCCCTTCTACTCCCGCGGCAGCCGACTGTGATTCGCCTGGACCAGGAACTCTGCCTATACCCGTATCCCCACTTGGAACTCCGCGTCCTCGCCCGCGTCCACGTCCTCTACCCCCTACCCTTCAGCATGGTGGATTAAGAATCGAGCAGACATACCCCTACCCTTCAGCATGGTGGATTAAGAATCGAGCACACACTGAGCGGTGTGAAAATTTTTTTGAATTATTGCCGTGCAGTTGGAGCCTGCCAACGGTTATACAACGCAAAAAGCCTGAAATAAATTATAAGTAAGGATGCAAGCAGGACTAGCTGTACACTATACAGTTGAGATTCACCTCAAGTCCCACAGGCCACGCAGTAATATGCACAAGCAGACGCAAAAAAGGATTCCTTTTTTAAAATTAGTTTTTCTCCAATGCAATGCAGGCAATGGAGCGTCTATTGGATTCTCCCTCTATGGCTGTCTGGCACCGTACACTGCGGCGGCAGCTGACGTAACAGAGCGGTGTAAAAAATTTGTGGTTTCTTGGCGTACACTTGGAGGCAGACAGCGCTGACGTTACGCTAAGTGCGGACAGAAAAATATTTAAATGAAGGCTGCACTTAGGCCTTGCTGTGCACTATGCAGTTTGGATAGACGTGAAGTCCCACAGGCCACGCAGGCAAATGCACTGGGTCACCGGTAGCCGTAAAAAGGTTTTCTTTTTTAAATTTCCTTTTTTTCTATGCAATGCAGGCTGAGGCTATGCAGTGTGTATTGCACTTTCAATCTATGGGTGTCAGACACACCGTGCACCTGTGAGACAGCACGCGTGTAAGACAGAGTGGTGTAAAAAATTTGTGGGTTCTTGGTGTACACTTAGAGGTAGGTAGACAGCGCTGACGTTACACTAACTGTGGACAGAAAAATATTTACATGAAGGCTGCATGCAGGCTCTGCTGTGCAATACTGAGGTACTACAACTCCCAGCAACCACGGAGTTAAATGCACACGGTCACAGGTAGCCCTAAGAAGGACCGTTGGGGTTCTTGTAGACAGGATTCTACACTACCACTGTCCCTGCCTGACCAATACTGCCCCTATACTGAAGTACAGACTGCAGCCTGAGAACGCTATAGCCTGCACGCCCGATATACATAAGAAAAAAAGTGCAAAACTGCTCACAGCAGCCACAACAGTAATGCACTAGGTGAGCTGTGGCCCTAAGAAGGACCGTTGTGGTTCTTGAAGACGCTAACACTCTCCCTATAGCAGCAGCACTTTCCCTGATCTCTCTTAGCGGGTGTCTGTGGCGAGCCGCGCGCGGGGCTGATTTAAATACTCGGGTGATCTCGCCAGCCACTCACTGCAGGGGGGTGGGATAGGGCTGGAACATCACAGGAGGAAGTTGTAATGCCTTCCCTGTGTTTCTATTGGCCAGAAAATGGCGCAAGTTTCTCAGGGAAGGAAATGTAATGGACTTGAGTGCCGCGTGGTGCTCGTCTCGAACACACTAATACTCGAACGAGCATCAAGCTCGGACGAGGGCGCTCGCTCATCTCTAATTGACACATACTTTCTCAGTTTAACCCCTTAGTGACAGTCAATAGGTCTTTTTACTGACCTGTCTAATCGACTTTTAATCTGCACATGCATCTTTTTAAGGCGATTGCTTAGCTGACTGACAGCCCGACTCCTGCTCTAAATGCCAGATTTGGTGAAACCTTAAATCTTTCTAGTTTAACCCCTTACATGCCACAATCAATAGCAACTACAGCATTTAAGCAGATGACAGGGAGAGGGGGGTTCCTTCTGTCACCCATCGGCATCGTGCGAATGCAAGGTAACAATAGGTTCCCATGCTAGCTGGAAGGCTGACAAATGCCTCCATGTCTGCAATGTATTTCTGCCTATTAGGCCCCACCTGTGGCTAAGTTTCATAGGCTTCTATCATAGGCTTAGTAGAATGCACAACATAAGTAATGCAATGTACTATCCTAGCGAACGAACTATCGCAACTTCAAGTCTCATAGAGGGACTAAAAAATAGCACCAAAAAAGTTCAATAAAACTGTGGTTTAAGATATCTCAACAAGTTATGACTCTTGCAATGCAATTAGGACAATTGCTTGGTCCTTAAAGCAAAAAATCTCAGAGGGTGAATAAAAGGTAAAGTAAGATGTAGTGGTTCCATTTTTAGTTTGCTTTGGATTTTTAAATTTCTTTTAAGTGAGACAAATTCTATGGGATTTTGTATGTTATATACAGTGATAATTACTTATGAACAGAAATCCTTTATTAATCCTTTATTTTAAAAAAATGTAATTGAAGAAAAATCCATGAGGCATATAATAGAATAACTCATATATTGACAAAGGACATGACAAATTTTCGTCATTTTATCACTTGGATATAATACAATCGATGAAATCCGCAGCAAAAATGACCGGACATACTGCAAATTTAAACTTCTGCATTCAGTATGCCCTCTTATTCTTTCTATTACAGTACTGTACTTTGGCACAGAGTGCACAATTCTTATCTTATCAGATCTCCACCATTTCTGACTTAGAAATCAATTTTTAGCTCACATCCTACTCAGCACCATCCAAAAAATTACAGAGAATTTGGATCTAGTTTGGGCAGAAATGAAGACTTAACAGGATATGTTCTAATAGTAGACATCTTTGGTCAGATTGGGATAACTGGATTTCTACTATGCTTCATTGGTTTTGACCAAGTGTATACCTAGAGATAGACTATGCAACTGCTATGGGGCAAATGGGGAGGGTACTCAGCCATAATTGGCCCCACCACCTTTACTACTTTGGGACATTTTGCTCTTTACTTTAGGGTACCCCTCTCTTGTATTTATTGTGCCAGTTATTTAGGCTGCACATTTCAGTAATCTATGTTCTACCAAATTTTATCTTGACTTCACTCATATACGCATTCTTCAGATCTGTCCTTACCTCTTGTCAACATTATTTTTAATAATTTTGATTAAAATGTCTCCTGTATTCGCTACTCACTGCTTGAGCTACACTGTTCACTCCCCAAATCCCCACTTAACTGATGCATCTTAGCTCCATTAGGTTAGCATCTCCCGATATGCAGGAGGGCACACCAGCTTTAAGGTACCCATGCGCCCTAAAGAACGGTCAGCTGAACACTCTTTTGGCTGATGGCTACCATGCTAACCATGTGTTCATGAGTTTCCATGGGTAGAAAGGAGTAAGCCACTGCCAGATGTTTGTGGCGGTAGTTTATCTCCAGGAAGATCAAAATAATCTGGCACTAGAAATCAATGTGCCCGTTCTTTTCTACATAAGTTTGGAGAGCCCCATGTAGCTGTCATAGTCAGTCAATTCCACCAAAATCTAGATAACTTTTCTCTGTGTATGGAGGCCGTAACAATTTAGTCTCTTCCACTGACCCTAATTAGTCAAGGTTAGCAAAGGACCATGATCTTTCTATTGCTTTGGACCTTCCTGAAGAAATGCTATTGCATCTCACATCGGGACATATATTTTAAACCTTGATTAGTGGTAGGAAGGTGTAAAACAATGCACTGCTCTTCTATACTAATGAGCTGAAGGGTAACCTGTTACCCAATGGGCTGTATACTGGATATTAGTACTTGAAAAATAAAAGTCTACATAAAGTAATTTATTTACTTTCTCCATATTTATCTAACATCCAAAGTACATGTGGAATGACACAAAAATAAGTCTAGCTGTAGATGTAAGTTGACCTAAGACAGCAATTGTATAGACATGTATTGCCATGACCCAAGACAACATAAAATAGCATAAACAAATAGTAGCCCAATATAACCTAATACTACAGAAATAATGTGACTCAAGATAACAGTAGCATTGACATACCATGTCCCAAGACGACATATAGTAGCATACAGTTGCAAGAAAAATAAGTGAACCCTTTTGGAATTACTTGGATTTCTGCATTGATTACCAATAAAATGGGGCCTGTTTGTTACCCAAGTCACAAATGTGGACAGAGTTGTACCCTTCATGTCTTTTATTGAGTACATTGAGTAAACATCCACAGTGCAGTGATAAAAAGAAAGTGAACCTCTGTATTAAGGACTTCTCCAAGAGTTGATCTTTACTTAAAGGGGTTGTCCCGCGAAAGCAAGTGGGGGTATACACTTCTGTATGGCCATATTAATGCACTTTGTAATATACATCGTGCATTAAATATGAGCCAAACAGAAGTTATTCACTTACCTGCTCCGTTGCTAGCGTCCTCGTCTCCATGGTGCCGTCTAATTTCAGCGTCTAATCTCCCGATTAGACGCGCTTGCTTCTCCCTTCTGAATGGGGCCGCTCGTGCAGGAGAGCTGCTCCTCGTAGCTCCGCCCCGTCACGTGGGCCGATTCCAGCCAATCGGGAGGCTGGAATCGGCAATGGAACACACAGAGCCCACGGTGCACCATGGGAGAAGACCTGCGGTCCACCGTGGGTGAAGATCCCGGCGGCCATCTTCGCAAGGTAAGTAAGAAGTCACTGGAGCGCGGGGATTCGGGTAAGTACTATCCGTTTTATTTTTTTAAACCCCCTGCATCGGGTTTGTCTCGCGCCGAACGGGGGGGCTATTGAAAAAAAAAAAAACGTTTCGGCGCGGGACAACCCCTTTAATGTGCTCGAAAAAAGATATGATTGTGTTATTAATCTACTTTTATATTATGTTTGTCTAGAACTATTGTTTAGATAACAACCAGACGACATTTTATTAGTAATTAATGCAGCTAATTCCAAAAGGTTCACTTTTTTGTGTATAGAGGCCGTGATCAAAGACACAGACATTCTGTGACTAGTAGTATATAGTATACATGTAGTCCGACCAAGGACGACAGAGAGTTGTAACATAAAGGTTTTCTCCAGGCTCAGACAAAAAGTCGTCTTCAGTCATTCCATGTGGATATGATTAACCATTGAGTCATTGCCGACTCTGGGTCACCCTATGAATCAATTTTTGTCATCAAGTACAGCTTCTTTTTAACTAGCAGTCATGCCAGTGTCTGCCATGATTGTGTCAAATCAGCGAGGTCTTTGACCTCCAAGTTCTAGAAGGGCACAATATTTTGCCTATACACCAGAAGGAATGTAAGGACTAGTAGCCTTAGATGTATTAGAATATCACATGAATCCGTAAAAATGTCTTCTCATGGAAAATTACACTAGCAATCATTGTTTCTAATACATCTAGCATTTTACACTCGGCCTTTATTCAATTAATATAAAGTAATGGATTACTATTCATTTATTTTACAATGATTATATTCCGTTTATATTATAAATATGCAGAAAAACAATTTGCAAATTTCACCAAACCCTTATATGCCACAAGGTTCTGAAAAGGATTAGAGTGCAGCTTTACCACAAATTACTGGCATTTTGTGATGTCTTTTTTAATTGTGTGGTGGTGATTTTTTTTAAAACATTAAAAACCTACAAAAACCGCATTGCAATACCATGGCAATTTGTGGTAAAATGGCATGGTCACACCATGGCCTCCCTTTCAGGGCTTATGCACATGGCCATTTATCGGCTCTGAAGTGCATGGGGGCTTACTGTGCTGTCCATTGGATGTTGTATTGCTGGCTATTCTATCTGGAAGTATTGCCCCTAGGGGAGAAAATCCCCCACATACGGTAATCAATGGAGCATGCTATGGCAGTATACAGAGTCACGCTGGTTTTATAGTACGGAGCTTCAGAGAGAAAACTCTGTGTGTCGCCATAATGCCTCCAATACAGTTCTGCAATATGCATGAGACCTTTATATAATGAATTGCTAACATATGCAAACTATTACACCTTATGAATCAATACAAATCACTTTCCCAAATGGCATTCAAAATGTATATGAAGCCGAGCTTTTGATTCCAAAAATTGCATTTCTAAGAGAATGAGAAGGAAGAATTCTACTGGTTTCTCAGTTCATTAATTTTCTTTATACATATATTTGCTCAGATACTATTAAAGCATTCCTTTATTGATTTCCTTAATATTCTACCTGAAACCACCAATGCCACAATTTAATGATGTATATTCTTTACGGTTCATTGTATTTGTGATCCATGTGCTCCAGCAGATGAAATAAGCCACGGAGGGGGCCACCTAAGGATGGCTGCTGTATGTAGACTTCACAGGTATTCTTGGGTACCAGCTGCAAGATCCATTTCTCAATTTAATGCATGCATGCTGAGTATTTAGAGTCTCCTCATTTGGTGCGAGTTTATTGCAGCTTGCCATGCCACACATTCCAATCATAATATAAACCAATAAAATGAGGTTTAAAGATTATTAGAACAAATACAAAGGAACTGTAAAAACTGAAATATTTCACAGAATTCAAATGATCATTTCTAATCATTTTTTTAACTCTGATAGTAACATAGTATGTAAGGCTGAAATAAAATGTCCATCCAGCTCAGCCTATAACCCCCCCAATGTTGATCCAGAGGAACGCCAAAAAACAATGAGTTAAAGGGGTTTGACCCAATACAAGTGAGTCTGAGCAATGTGGATAGATTTATAGTTTTCTAGAGGGTTGGGCTTTAACACATATATATTTTTATCTCTACTTGCCAAGCAGGCACAACAGAGCATCTGGTCTGACCTGGAGTTATTGTTAGCCTATGTTGTAATCATCTACAGGATGTGCAAAATATATTCTTTTAATTACTGCGTTTATGGTGAAGTCAAACAGTCACTTTGCATGTAATGTCAAAGTCGAATGACTCTAGACTACTGTGCAATATGGTGAAGCAAGAGTCTGAGATGTTCCTTATTATATGCTGTCTCTTGTAATAAGATGTAAAAATAGTCCAAGTAATTGGGGTGGACAGGAAACTGCGGTGAGCGCCACTCCCATCTGAAGCCAGAAGTGGACCCGTAAGGGAGCCTAAATTTGCTTCAAGGGGTTATCCAGTAATCAGACAACATTCCTCCTGTAGCTTTAACGGTGTTAAAAATAACTAGAGATGAGCGAGTATACTCGCTAAGGCACATTACTCGAGCGAGTAGTGCCTTAGCTGAGTATCTCCCCGCTCGTCTCTAAAGATTCAAGGGCCGGCGGCGGGGGAGAGCGGGGAGGAACGGAGGGGAGATCTTCCTCCCCCCCCCCCCCCGCACTCCCCGCCGCAACTCACCTGTCACCCGCGCCAGCCCCCGAATCTTTAGAGACGAGCGGGGAGATACTCTGCTAAGGCACTACTCGCTCGAGTAATGTACCCATTACTCATTAGTAGTGCCTTAGCCGAGTATCTCCCTGCTCGGAGTAGTGCCTTAGCCTAGTATCTCCCCGCTCGTCTCTAAAGATTCGGGGAGCAGCGGGGGAGAGTGGGGAGGAACTGAGGGGAGATCTCTCCCCCCCCCTCTCCCCGCCGCAACTCACCAATTACCCTCGCCGGACCCCGAATCTTTAGAGACTAGCGGGGAGATACTCGGCTAAGGCACTACTCGCCCAAGTAATGTGCCCTAGTGAGTATACTCGCTCATCTCTAAAAATAACGAAAGCAGCTGTAGTTAGTCTTCTGGCATGGTAATCGGCACCGTAGTGCCACTGTCCTCTCAATATTTGTCTTGGAAGATGTCACTGGATATCACCTGACCGCTACAGCCAATCAGAGGCTACAGCATCACCGTTCCGACCTCCTGACGACATGGTGCCTAGGATGTGAGCAATAATACCGGAAAAATAGGCAGTGACACTGCAGCCTCTGATTTAGCTGTAGCAGTCGGGTGATAGCCAGCGACAAACATCTTCCACAGCAAACATCGAAGGATAGCTGCTTTTGTTTAGTACAGTTGGATTTATAGGGACGATGTTTGGTAACTGGACAACTTATTTAATATATCATCTTGATAGAACATACCACAATTTATTTTTTTGGTCCGATTTTCATATGGAATCTGACAGGAAAAAAAATTCTCTGCATGAAATCGAAGGCCTGCAGTGCAGCAGTAAAGCTTTGTACCTCTGTGGGTGTCCTAGTACAGCTCCATGCAATATAGAGCCATAACAGAGCCAAGTGCCTGAGGCCTTGTTCTACCAGTCTGTTTTTATCTGTATTTCGGAATTAAAGATGCAGCAACCGTTAAAGGGGGTTTTCTAACTCAAAAAAAAAAAAGTGACTTTTACCACTCAGGATTTACACCTATCCTCTGTTAGGGTGTATTGACATGGTAACTATGTGAAAAACGACAATTTTCTGTGCACTTCTACGTTTTTATTTTCTCATGTAATTTACTTCCTTTTTTTTTTTACTACGTGGCACTTTCTGTTTTTGTTTTTTTCTTCATCTGGTCCCCATAGTAGAATTTGTAAACAGATCACACTCGCATGGCATGCAAGTGTGATTCATTTATTGAATGCTCCCATAGAAGAAAATGGGCAATTCTTGATAAGACTATCTGCCCAAGTGAAAAATTGCGTGTGAGAATTTTTTTCCATGTGAGTTCTGTCTATCTCAGACTTGGATAGTACACGTGCATGTGAATACAGCCTTAGGGTGCATGGAGCAGATAGCAGGTGGCTCTGTACATTGTGTAGTGGCCTAACATGTTATCGTTGGAACATCTATTCACTTTAATAATTCACTGCAATACCATGTCAGGCCTCTGCACAATGTACAGAGCTATCTGCTTCCTGCTCCATACATAGTGACAGTGCCCTGTTGACCAGCCACTGATGACCTATTGTAAGGACAGGTCATCAGTTTGGGGTTTTTTTGAGCTGAAAAACCACTTGACTGATGCATTGTGATAACTCCATTTACAGCATTGTAGTATATTGCAGTTGTATTACATGTTAAGAGATTGTTTACTATCTGTAATACTCCATGGTTTTACTGAATTAAATGTATAGTACCATAGCAATCTAAAAGCATCCCTAATTGTTGAAGATCAAAGTCAAGGAGAGCGCCAAGCACCTTTAGAAGTAATCACTATAGTATAATGTAATCACTCACCTGGTGCCTGACATGTCACCCTAAGGTGGTCATGTCAGCACCCAATATCCTGGTAGGCTCATAGCAGTTTCTTTATCCACAAATCACCAAATCAATATCGAGATGATCCAGCTCGCTGGAGACCTGCAGGTCATAACAATGCTCCGTTCCTCATAAGAGGTCGGATAATATAGAAGAAGTAAAAGAAAAAAACTATAGACCTGCGCTGCTTATCATGTATAGGACCAATAATAGGTGTCTCAAAAGCCAGCCTCAGATTAGAGACAAATAGGTTTATTTATACAAAAAAAGAGGTCACAGCCTCATAAAATGACAATATACTTGAGGAATCCTTGTGACGCATTTCGGTGTATTAAACGCCTTTCTCAAGCATAAAGATACATAGACAAATGGTGATATAAATAGGACAGAAATAAATTACATACCCACTGTAAAAAATTACTGGAAATGAGCTCGTTTCGATGCACAGCGCCATTTTGGCGACGGGAGATGACGTATCCCTCGGGGTGACGCGCCGTGGGGCGCCCTGGATGCAGCGTCGGAGGCCGTCGTCAGGAGCCGTAACACGTGACTCGTCTTCCGGAGCCACGCCCCCGTAAAATGTAAAAAGGAGCGCAATGATGCGTTCCAATAGACATCAAGAGCCGTAACACGTGACTTGTCTCTCGGAGCCACGCCCCCGTAAATTGTAAATGGAGCGCAGTGGTGCGCTCCATTAGACGTGTCACGTGGTCCGCGAGAAGATGTCACACAAGTGGAACGCGACGTGTGTTCCGTCTACTACACTCTCTCCTAGAATGGATTTCTTTCAATATTCTATGTGCCTATAGCGGTAATTCTAGATACAGGCTGCCTTACTAGATTATTGCTTATGTATTTAAATCCAAGCAGCGTTATATACACAAAATATGATAACCAAAAGGACACAGCAAAATTAAATGATGCAATGCTCTAACGCTACAAACCTATATCATATGTGTTCAACTAGTTACAACTATTAAAAATCCATAGTTTATCTATATAGGATTATCATATAGGTATTTTTATTGTAAATATTTTAAATGATGAGTAAACAATATTAAATATATATGAAATTAATTTAACATAGTAAGCCTTAATATATAGTGAATTTATGTAAATACATATAAAATTGATAGAAAATTTGATATTTGAAACGCTGCCAATGATCAGTATAAACTCATCATTTAAAATAGACAAGACAAATATTACTATAAATAACATATAAAAGGAGATGAAGGATAGTATTTATATATTTTGCTTTTCTCAGAAAATTTTTTCCAAAGATTCGTTTAAACCCCTAGGAAACAGTGTCCATACGCAATATCCAAAACATCTCTCGTGTTTTTAGGCGAGAGAAGGACCTAGAGGTTATGGATTCTAATGGAGTGACTTTCAACAGAGATGCATTTTTTTGATGTTTCTCTAGGAAGTGTCGGGAGACACTGTTTTTTTGAAAACCCTTCGAAATATTATGCCTGTGTTGGTTTATTCTATTTCTTAGTGTTTTTGTCGTGCGCCCAATATACTGCAAGCCACACGGACATTCTAGAAGGTATATCAGGAAGGAGGAACTACAATTCAAAAATTGACTGATCCCCATCAACCTATTCTCTCGATTCAAAAAAATGTCTTTTTTCCCTTGTACCAATACTGAACAGCACTTGCACCGAGCTTTCAAACATTTATAAGTGCCTGCCACCATGTTCGAATGTAATGACCTCTGTTCAGTACTACGGGATTTATCTGGATTCGAAGGGGCCAAGATGTTTTGTAGAGTCTTGTTTTTACGATAAATTACTTTTGGGATATCCAAAATATTCTCCTGAAGAAAAGGGTCTGGTTTTAAAATAGACCAATGTTTTTTCATAATTTTTTCAATCTCATATTGCACATTAAATTTGGTAATAAATAAAGGTTCTTTATTAAAAACTTTCTTTGTTTCACTTATATATGTATCACTATTCCTCGTAGGTAGTTTCTCAGAAGGTGTGTCATGTAAGTTTTTTTCATATGCAGACATGATCAATTCTAGGGGGTAACCTTTTTCTCTGAATCTAGTTATGAGGACTTTTGATTGTTGTTTATAATCAACTAATGAGGAACAATTTCTTTTAATCCTTTTAAATTGCCCCTGAGGTGTATTGAGTTTCCAACTCTTTTGGTAACAGCTACCAAAATTAAGGTAGCTGTTGCAATCAGTTGGCTTAAAATGTGTTTTAGTACTTATATAGCCTCTTTCAGATGATATAAGTACTAAAACACATTTTAAACCAACTGATTGCAACAGCTACCTTAATTTTGGTAGCTGTCACCAAAAGAGTTGGAAACTCAATATACCTCAGGGGCAATTTAAAAGGATTAAAAGAAATTGTTCCTCATTAGAGATGAGCAAACGTACTCGTTCGAGTATTAGCGTGTTCGAGATATTCGTTACTCGAGGCGAGTACCACGCGATGTTCGAGTTACTTTCACTTTCATCTCTGAGACGTTAGCGCGCTTTTCTGGCCAATAGAAAGACAGGGAAGGAATTACAACTTCCCCCTGCGACGTTCAAGCCCTATACCACCCCCCTGCAGTGAGTGGCTGGCGAGATCAGGTGTCACCCGAGTATATAAATCGGCCCCTCCCGCGGCTCGCCACAGATGCATTCTGACAGAGATCAGGGACAGTGCTGCTGGTGCCGGAGCTGCTACAGGGAGAGCGTTAGGAGTTATTTTAGGCTTCAAGAACCCCAACGGTCCTTCTTAGGGCCACATCTAACCGTGTGCAGTAGTGTGGAGGCTGCTTTTTGCAGTGTTGCACATATTTTTTTTTTGTATATCGGCCGTGCAGAGCATTGCGTCCTGCAGTAATTTTACATTGTCCAGGGCCAGTAGTGGTGAGGCAGGGACAGAAGACATATTTAGTATATAGAGTCTGTGGGCCTTTCCAAAAACATTTGGGAAAAAAAATCTATTTGGGCTGCCTGTGACCGTCCTCAGTGTACTGGGTCTCTGCTGGGGGTAGTTGTCCTAATTCATACGCAGCCAGCTAAGTGTTACAGCAGGCATGCGCAAAATTCTTTCCTGCCTCTGTGTTGCCTCTTACATTACCGCTGTATTCCTGTCCACAAGTGTACTGGGTCTCTGCTGGGGGTAGTTGTCCTAATTCATACGCAGCCAGCTAACTGTTACAGCAGGCTTGTGCAAAATTTTTTCCTGCCTCTGTGTTGCCTCTTACATCACAGCTATATTCCTGTCCACAAGTGTACTGGGTCTCTGCTGGGGGTAGTTGTCCTAATTCATACACAGCCAGCTAAGTGTTACAGCAGGCTTGCGCAAAATTCTTTCCTGCCTCTGCTGTGCGTTCAGTAAGCGAAGTCAGCCTCCAACCACAGACCAATAAGCGGCACATTTAATTACAGCGTTCTGTTTCTGCACTACTGGTAATACAGCATGCTGAGGGGTAGGGGTAGGCCTAGAGGACGTGGACGCGGGTGAGGACGCGGAGGCCCAAGTCAGGGTGTGGGCACAGGCCGAGCCAGTGCGGTGGCCAGGGGTAGAGGCAGGGCCAGACCGAATAATCCACCAACTGTTTTCCAAAGCGCCCCCTCGCGCCATGCCACCCTGCAGAGGCCGAGGTGCTCAAAGGTGTGGCAGTTTTTCACGGAGTGCGCAGACGACGGACGAACTGTGGTGTGCAAGGTTTGTCGCGCCAAGATCAGCCGGGAAGCCGCCACCACCACCACCACCAGCATGCGCAGGCATATGATGGCCAAGCACCCCACAAGGTGGGACGAAGGCCGTTTACCACCTCCGGTTTGCACCACTGCCTCTCCCCCTGTGCCCCAACCTGCCACTGAGATCCAACCCCTCTCTCAGGACACAGGCACGACCGTCTCCTGGCCTGCACCCACACCTCCGCTGTCCTCGGCCCCATCCAGCAATTTCTCTCAGCGCAGCGTCCAGACGTCGCTAGCGCAACTGTTGGAGCACAAGCACGCCGCCACACACCCGCACGCTCAAGCGTTAAACGTGCACATAGCCAAATTGATCAGCCTGGAGATGCTGCCGTATAGGCTTGTGGAAACGGAGGCTTTCAAAAGCATGATGGCGGCGGCGGCCCTGCGCTACTCAGGTTCCCAGTTGCCACTACTTTTCCCGATGTGCCGTCCCAGCCCTGCACGACCACGTCTCCCGCAACATTGTACGCGCCCTCACCAACGCGGTTACTGGCAAGGTCCACTTAACAACGGACACGTGGACAAGCACAGGCGGGCAGGGCCACTATATCTCCCTGACGGCACATTGGGTGAATTTAGTGGAGGCTGGGACAGAGTCAGAACCTGGGACCGCTCACGTCCTACCCACCCCCAGAATTGCGGGCCCCAGCTCGGTGCTGGTATCTGCGGCGGTGTATGCTTCCTGCACTAAACCACCCTCCTCCTCCTCCAACGCAACCTCTGTCTCGCAATCAAGATGTGTCAGCAGCAGCAGCACGTCGCCAGCAGTCGGTGTCGCGCGGCGTGGCAGCACAGCGGTGGGAAAGCGTCAGCAGGCCGTGCTGAAACTACTCAGCTTAGGAGAGAAGAGGCACACGGCCCATGAACTGCTGCAGGGTCTGACAGAGAAGACCGAATGCTGGCTTTCGCCGCTGAGCCTGCAACCGGGCATGGTCGTGTGTGACAACGGCAGTAACCTGGTGGCGGCTCTGCAGCTCGGCAGCCTCACGCACGTACCATGCCTGGCCCATGTCTTTAATTTGGTGGTTCAGCACTTTCTGAAAAGCTACCCACACTTGTCATACCTGCTCGGAAAGGTGTGGCAAGTCCAAGACGGACGCTGCCACCCTGCGGACCCTGCAACATCGGTTTAATCTGCCAGTGCACTGACTGCTGTGCGACGTGCCGACACGGTGGAACTCTACGCTCCACGTGTTGGCCAGACTCTATGAGCAGCATAGAGCTATAGTGGAAAACTAACTCCAACATGGGCGGCGTAGTGGGAGTCAGCCTTCTCAATTCTTTACAGAAGAGTGGGCCTGGTTGGCAGCCATCTGCCAGGTCCTTGGAAACTTTGAGGAGTCTACCCAGATGGTGAGCGGGGATGTTGCAATCATTAGCGTCACCATTCCTCTGCTATGCCTCTTGAGAAGTTCCCTGCAAAGCATAAAGGCAGACGCTTTGCGCTTGGAAACGGACGCGGGGGAAGACAGTATGTCGCTGGATAGTCAGAGCACCCTCATGTCTATATCTCAGCGCGTTGAGGGGGAGGAGCATGAGGAGGAGGGGGAAGAGACAGCTTGGCCCACTGCTGAGGGTACACATGCTGCTTGCCTGTCATCCTTTCAGCGTGTATGGCCTGAGGAGGAGGAGGAGGATCCTGAAAGTGATCTTCCTAGTGAGGACAGCCATGTGTTGCGTACAGGTACCCTGGCACACATGGCTGACTTCATGTTAGGATGCCTTTCTCGAGACCCTCGCGTTACACGCATTCTGGCCACTGCGGATTACTGGGTGTACACACTGCTCGACCCACGCTATAAGGAGAACCTTTCCACTCTCATACCCGAAGAGGAAAAGGGTTCGAGAGTGATGCTATACCACAGGACCCTGGCGGACAAACTGATGGTAACATTCCCATCCGACAGCGCTAGTGGCAGAAGGTGCAGTTCCGATGGCCAGATAGCAGGGGAGGCGCAGAGATCAGGCAGCATGTACAGCGCAGGCAGGGGAACATTCTCCAAGGCCTTTGCCAGCTTTATGGCTCCCCAGCAAGACTGTGTCACCGCTTCCCAGTCAAGGCTGAGTTGGCGGGAGCACTGTAAAAGGATGGTGAGGGAGTACGTAGCCGATCGCACGACTGTCCTCGGTGACGCCTCTGCCCCCTACAACTACTGGGTGTTGAAGCTGGACACGTGGCCTGAACTCGCGCTGTATGCCCTGGAGGTGCTTGCTTGTCCTGCGGCTAGCGTCTTGTCAGAGAGGGTGTTTAGTGCGGCTGGGGGAATGATCACGGATAAGCGTACCCGCCTGTCAACCGACAGTGCCGACAGGCTTACACTTATAAAGATGAACAAAGCCTGGATTTCCCCAGACTTCTCTTCTCCACCAGCAGACAGCAGCGATACCTAAGCAATATCTAGGCTGCACCCGCGGATGGAAGCATCGTTCTCTATCCCCATCAAAAACGGGGACCTTTTTGCTTCATCAATCTGTGTATTCTATTCATCCTCCTCCTCCTGCTCCTCCTCCTGAAACCTCACGTAATCACGCCGAACGGGCAATTTTTCTTAGGCCCACAAGGCTCAGTCATATAATTTTTGTAAACCATTTTTATACGTTTCAATGCTCATTAAAGCGTTGAAACTTGCACCTGAACCAATTTTTATTTTAACCTGGCTGCCTCCAGGCCTAGTTACCAATTAAGCCACATTAACCAAAGCGATTAATGGGTTTCACCTGCCCTCTTGGTTGGGCATGGGCAATTTTTCTGAGGTACATTAGTACTGTTGGTACACCAATTTTTTGGGGCCCTCGCCTACAGTGTAATCCAATTAATTTTTTGCCCACCTGCATTAAAGCTGACGTTACATCAGCTGTGACGGGCAATGCAATGGGATATATTTATGTACCGCCGGTGGCTTCCTGGCACCCAACCATGCTGTCGGTCCACAGGGAGTTGTAACTGCATGTGTCTACTTCTAAAGAACCCCAGTCTGACTGGGGCATGCAGTGTGGGCTGAAGCCCACCTGCATTAAACATGACATTACCTCAGCTGTGATGGGCAATGCAATGGGATATATTTATGTACCGCCGGTGGGTTCCTGGCACCCACCCATGCTGTCGGTCCACATGGAGTTGTAACTCCATGTGTACACTTCTAAAGAACCCCAGTCTGACTGGGGCATGCAGTGTGGGCCGAAGACCACCTGCATTTAATCGGACGTTACCTCAGCTGTGATGGGCACTGCAATGGGATACATTTATGTACAGCCGGTGGGTTCCAGGGAGCCACCCATGCTGTGGGTGCACACGGAATTCCCATTGTGGAGTTGTACCTGCCTGTGACTATTTATAAAAAAACGCGGTCTGACTGGGGCATGCAGACACCTTGACAGAATGAATAGTGTGTGGCACATAGGTTCCCCATTGCTATGCCCACGTGTGCAGCTCTTGATGGCGGTGGCACAGGATTATATTTCTCATTGCCTCTGTACAGCATTGTGGGCTATCGCCCCGCCCCTTTTAAAGAGGGTCGCTGCCTAGCCGTGCCAACCCTCTGCAGTGTGTGCCTGCGGTTCCTCCTCATGGCAGATGCACTTATAAATAGACATGAGGGTGGTGTGGCATGAGTGCAGCTGAGGGCTGCGCAGGGACACTTTGGTGTGCGCTGTGGACACTGCGTCGTGCGGAGGGGGTTGGGCAGCATGTAACCCAGGAGAAGTGGCAGCGGAGTGTCATGCAGGCAGTGATTGTGCTTTGTTGGAGGTAGTGTGGTGCTTAGCTAAGGTATGCATTGCTAATGAGGGCTTTTCAGAAGTAAAAGTTGTTGGGAGGGGGGGGGGCCCACTCTTGCCACTATTGTGGCTTAATAGTGGGACCTGGGAACTTGAGATGCAGCCCAACATGTAGCCCCTCGCCTGCCCTATCCGTTGCTGTGTCGTTCCCATCACTTTCTTGAATTGCCCCGATTTTCACAAATGGAAACCTTAGCGAGCATCGGCGATATACAAAAATGCTCGAGTCGCCCATTGATTTCAATGGGGTTCGTTACTCGAAACGAACCCTCGAGCATTGCGAAAATTTTGTCCCGAGTAACGAACACCCGAGCATTTTGGTGCTCGCTCATCTCTATTCCTCATTAGTTGATTATAAACAACAATCAAAAGTCCTCATAACTAGATTCAGAGAAAAAGGTTACCCCCTAGAATTGATCAGGTCTGCATACGAAAAAAACTTACATGACACACCTTCTGAGAAACTGCCTACGAGGAATCGTGATACATATATAAGTGAAACAAAGAAAGTTTTTAATAATAAAGAACCTTTATTTATTACCAAATTTAATGTGCAATATAAGGAGATTGAAAAAATTATGAAAAAACATTGGTCTATTTTAAAACCAGACCCTTTTCTTCAGGAGAATATTTTGGATATCCCAAAAGTAATTTATCGTAAAAACAAGACTCTACAAAACATCTTGGCCTCTTCGAATCCAGATAAATCCCGTAGTACTTAACAGAGGTCATTACATTCGAACATGGTGGCAGGCACTTATAAATGTTTGAAAGCTCGGTGCAAGTGCTGTTCAGTATTGGTACAAGGGAAAAAAGACATTTTTTTGAATCGAGAGAATAGGTTGATGGGGATCAGTCAATTTTTGAATTGTAGTTCCTCCTTCCTGATATACCTTCTAGAATGTCCGTGTGGCTTGCAGTATATTGGGCGCACGACAAAAACACTAAGAAATAGAATAAACCAACACAGGCATAATATTTCGAAGGGTTTTCAAAAAAACAGTGTCTCCCGACACTTCCTAGAGAAACATCAAAAAAATGCATCTCTGTTGAAAGTCACTCCATTAGAATCCATAACCTCTAGGTCCTTCTCTCGCCTAAAAACACGAGAGATGTTTTGGATATTGCGTATGGACACTGTTTCCTAGGGGTTTAAACGAATCTTTGGAAAAAATTTTCTGAGAAAAGCAAAATATATAAATACTATCCTTCATCTCCTTTTATATGTTATTTATAGTAATATTTGTCTTGTCTATTTTAAATGATGAGTTTATACTGATCATTGGCAGCGTTTCAAATATCAAATTTTCTATCAATTTTATATGTATTTACATAAATTCACTATATATTAAGGCTTACTATGTTAAATTAATTTCATATATATATATATATTTTTTTATTTATTAAATTTTTATTGGTATATGATTAACATACAGTATATATATAACAGAATTACAATACAACTGAAGTGTTGGATGACATAGTATACGAAGGCATTCATCTTGTTTGTTGTGAGGGGGGGAAGGCAATAGTGGGGGAGAGGGGAGGAGGGAGGGAGGTATGGGGGGAGAGGAGAGCAGAGGGGGAGGAGGGGGGGGGAGGGTCCTGGAGCCCCAGGTAATGTGAAGTTGAAGTAGTCAACGTACAGTGCGTAACTTCGCTAAGGTAAGTTATCTATGTCAAATGCATATTTTGCAAACTCTTTGAATAACAAAACAAGATTAAAACGTAACATTTGGCATATCATACAGACTTAAGTTGCGTAGCTTTCCATTTTCCCCAGACCTCTTTATGTTTCATTAAGGAGCCATCTCTTAATGCCAACCATTTTTCGAATAGTTGTTGTTCCGTCATACGGTCCATAAATTCGTTGTAGGAGGGAGGAGTAGGGGACTTCCAGTGTTTGGCTATTATTGCTTTGGCCGTCATCAGAGCGTGGGCTAATAAATATCTAGTCTTGGGTGGGTGTTTATTTAAGTCGATTAAGAGTAAGATCTTTTTTGGTATCCTGTCTATATGAATATTTAGTGATTTGTCAAGAAAATTCAGTACTGGAGTCCAATAATTGTTAAGTTTGGCACATGACCAGAAGATGTGGGTGAGTGTACCCTTTTGGCCACATTCTCTCCAACATTGGTCACTACCATGGTGAAATCTCGAGGCCAACAGGCTGGGCATGAAGTACCATCTCAAGTTGATTTTTATCTGTGTTTCTAGAATACCCATTCCTTTGGTGGAGCTGCACGCTATTTTATATGCTGATTCCCATGCCTCTGTTGGTATTTTTTCCCTTAATTCCTTTTCCCAACTGAGAATATGGGATTTTTTTTTGTAGGGAGGTGTTGCCGGATAATGTGTCATAAAAAAATCTCGTATCAGATTTGCCCTTTATTGGGGGGGTTGTAATTTTCCCTAGGACAAGTCTAGAGATTTTAGTATTGTATATGGGGTTTTTCTTTAGGAAGGCTGACACTCTTGCGTAGTTGAACATGTCGCTTTCTGTCAATTTAAATTCTGAGCATAAATTTGAGAATGATTTCATTCCTTTTTTAGTGGCAAGCATATCCACTGTTTTGATGCCTTTCTGTCTCCAGGGTTCTACATTTATGTCAGGTATGAATACATTTAAAATTTCCAGTGGGAGCTCTGGTATCTTGCAGAGATCTTGCGTCGCCGCTTTTTTGGAGTATTCTTTCCAGACCTCTATGGAGGCCACTACCATTGGGGAGGGATCTTTTAATATGATTTTTAGGTTAGGGTGGGCCTGCGGCATCACAAGTGAGGCTGCTAATAGTAATAGGTTCCCTTTAGGGGGGTTGATGCAAGAGGTTTCCATGCCCACCCAGGCCATAGCCTCGTCCTTTCTTACCCAGTTTCTAGTTTGGTTCAAAATTGTTGCTTTGTAGTAGCTCCTTATGTCGGGTATATCAGCGCCACCCTTTCTACGGTGGAGAGTCAGGATGGGGAGGGCTATGCGCGGTCTGCCCCCGGGCCAAATAAAATCTGTTAACTGGCGTTGCAGTTTTTTGAGGGTATTATTTGAAATAGGGATCAGTAAGACTCTAAATAGATACAAGATTTTTGGAAGGATTTTTATTTTATATGTCATTATTTTACCTAACCGTGAAAGATTGATCCCCGAAAGGTAATCTAGCTCCTTTTGAATTGTTCCCAAAAGTGGTACAAAGTTTATGGATTCTAAATTGTTGGTGTTTGCTGTTATTATTGTGCCCAGATATGGGATACCCTCCGAGCTCCATTCAAATGAGAATTCTGTCTGAAGGGCCCGCTGTAGATCTTTTGCAATGTTGAGTCCCAATATTTTTGATTTGTTAATATTTAGTTTATAATATGAGATCCTTGAGTATAAATGTAGAATGTGGTATGCTGCTCTCAAGGATGCCAGAGGGGAGGACATCGTGAGGACGATGTCGTCCGCAAATAAGCCGATCTTGTGCTGGCGAAAGCTATGTGAGATACCCTTTATCTCTGGAGAGGATCTGATTGCCTCCGCCAGCGGCTCAACCATTAGGATGTATAGCAAGGGGGAAAGCGGGCATCCTTGACGGGTGCCGTTAGATATTACAAACTTGTCTGACATTACCCCATCAATTAAGACCCTAGCAGACGGGCAGGAGTACAGGGCCCGGACGGCGCGAATCCCCCCCTCCCGGAGGCCAAATTTCGCCAAAGTTTGAAAAGCGTACCCCCAATGAACCCTATCAAACGCTTTTTCTGCGTCTAAGGCCAGAATGATAGCCGATGTGCCGGAAATTTTTGTAGAATGAATAAGGTTGAGAAGCCTCCTCGCGCCGTCCGAAGCCTGCCGCCCCTTTACAAATCCCGCCTGGTCAGAGTGCACCACATCCGGGAGTACATTGAGCAGTCTGTTGGCCAATATCTTTGCGTATATTTTAGTATCTGTGTTAAGCAGAGAGATTGGCCTGAAATTTGCAGGATCGTTTGGTTCTTTACCCTGTTTAGGCAGGACAACTACAGTGGCTTGGAGCATTTCCTCCGGGAAGACCCCTTTAGACATCACTGAATTGAGGGTATTTCCCAAGTGTGGTGCAAGACTGTCAGCGAACAATTTATAATATTCGGATGAGAAGCCGTCCGGCCCGGGAGCTTTCTGGCTTCTCATAGAAAAAATTGTCTCCAGTAGTTCTGGAGTCGTGATTGGGCTTTCTAAGGAGTTTGCCAAAGATTTGTCTATTTGTGGAAGGTCTATTTTCTCCAAAAATTTCCCTATGCCCTCTTCTGTGGGGTGGGGAATTAGTGGGTCCTCCTTTAGATTATATAAACTGCTATAATATGATCGGAATGTTTCCAAAATTTGATCTGGGTGGGATATTTTGTACTCTTTTTTTTGGGAATTCCAAACATATGGAATAGAGGCCTTAATTGCTTTTCTTTTCACCTTATTAGCCATCCATTTTGTTGGTTTGTTGGTTGAAGAGTAGACATTAGCCCGATGGGAGGTGATCTCCTTATCGAAATCTCCTTGTAGCACCCTGCGTAGTTCTAATCTAGTATTAAATAGCTCGGAGTATAATTCCTGGGTAGCTTTGGTTTGTAGTTGTTTTTCTAGAGTTTGGATTTTTTGCATTAATGTGTCTGTATTCTTTAGTTTTTCTTTTTTATATTTGGCCCCTATTTTGATAAAAATGCCTCTCATGTTGGCCTTATGGGCCAGCCATAGAACCTCAGGGCTAATATCTGGCGTATCGTTTGACGTTAAATAAGATTTTATTTCCTCTTGTATTTCTTTTTGGATTTTGGGGAGTTTCATTAAAAAGGTATTATTCCTCCACATTTTGTTTGCCTGACGGTTTGCTCCAAATGCTAGGGAAGTCGTTATCGGAGCATGGTCCGACCACGTTATTGTTCCCACATTTGCCTCGATCACCGAGCCTATAATAGATTTGTCCACCAGACTAAGATCAATACGGGAGAAAGATCTATGTCGGGATGAGAAAAAAGAGAATTCCTTCGAGGAAGCGTTAAGACACCTAAAGGTGTCGTATAACGCTGCTCCCCTGATCCATCCATTTAAGGATCTGCTTCCTCTGGTTTCGCGGGATGAGGTGTCTAATTGTCTGTCCGGGGCCAGGTTGAAGTCACCATTAATAATTAATGCGCCTCTTACTACTCGTTTTATTTTTTTTAACAACTTATTTAGAAAGCTTATCTGCTTTGAGTTCGGGACATACACATTTACTATGGTAAGATGTGTGTTTTTTAGGGATCCTCCCAAGATTATATACCTCCCCTTTGGGTCGCGGATTTGTAAATCTATTTTGAACGGGGCTGATTCTTTGAATGCAATGAATACTCCTGCTCGTTTTTTTATCGCGCATGCGTGTATGATCTGAGGAAAGTTTTTATGTGACATTCTGTGACTATCTGTGTCTAATAGGTGCGACTCCTGTATACATACTGCGTCCGCGCCGAGACGACAGGCCTCCTTCCATACTGCGTTTCTTTTGAAGGGAGTGTTCAGGCCGTTGACGTTCTGTGACATCATTTTGATTGACATTTTCTCTTGAGACTGCTTCTGTTGAGGTGGGATTGAGGATGAAGAAACCTGTGTGACACTGCCGGACAACAAAAACTACAAAAGCATATGAAAACAATATGCATAACAATATGCTTGAAAGGTAGCATAACATTTGAGGTCAACCCTTGTCGGTGGTAACATTTTTCTCTATGAATAAAAGTTGATACGCAACATATAAACCACCAACTCAGCATCACTCCAAAGCGGGCAAGGTGGTCGTGCTCAAAAGGGTTTTTCCCGCCGGGGTGCGGTTTTGACCAGGTTGTAGCGCAAGCTTGCGCCTGCGTTTCCATTTGGGGGGGAATAAGTCACTTGTGGTGAGAAGACTCATATATGCTTAGTTTTAAGCGAGGTAAAGGGAACAGTCTCTTTGTTTTAGGACTCAAAATACAGTTCGTAGAACAGTTAGGTGGCATACTTCTTGGAACGAATATCCAGGTTGCGTGGATCATCTCTACCCTGCGTTGTTGTAGTTGGGTCTTGGCACTTTAGACCCCAGGATTTTAACATCTCGGCAGCGGAGGTGGGGTTTAAAAGGACGTGTGTGGTTTTAGCCCTAGAGACGACCAATTTAGTAGGAAAGCCCCATCTGTATGGGACATTGGCCTCCCTAAGAGCTGCTGTTATCTTGGCAAATCCCCTTCTTGCCTCCATTGTGGCCTGTGATAGATCTATAAAGATGCGAAGTTCTGAGTATGGGCTTGGAAGTACTTTCAACTTCCTAACGGCGTTCATCAGAGCTTCCTTGGTACTGAAGTGGTGTATGCGTATGATGATGTCCCTCGGAGTATTTTCTTTAAGGAATTTTGGAAGAGGGAGCCTGTGAGCTCTATCAATTTTTAACTCTTGTTCTGGGACCTCAGGTAGTATTTTGCGGAGAAATCGTGTCGCAAAGCTCATAATTTCTGCATTGGTTACTTTTTCTGAGACCCCTCTTATTTTGACATTATTGCGGCGGTTTCTGTCTTCGAGATCGGTTAGTTTTTGCTGTAGTCTGGTTACATTAGCCTCCAGGTCGTAGTGGGCATCTATTAGGGAGTTGTGAGACTTCACCAGTTCTCCCATTTTTGTCTCGGTTTTCTCTATGCGGGTATTAACTTCTTTAACTGAAGAATCAACGTAGGAAGTTAAATTTTTTATATCTAGCTGAATAGTGTTGCAAAGAGCCATAACGATCTCTTTAATGTACAGCTCCGATGCGGGTTTGTTAGATGCTGAGAGGTCAGCTAAGCTGCTTTCTCTCTGGGAGCTGGTAGCTTCATTTTGTGAGAGGGAGCTGGTTTGGCAGGGGTTGTCCGACATTTTTGGTCTTTGTTTTTCTGGACTGTTAGTGGGGGAGGGGGAGGGGGGGGGCCGCATGTCTGTCGCCATTTTGTGCTTTTTTTCCCCCTTGGTGTTTCCCCTCTCTCCCTGTGAGCCCTGTGCCCGACATACTGGATGTGATTTTAAGTTCCCTGATATGTCCTCTTGTAGGGCGCTATATGCTGGTGGCTCACCTGCCGCTGCAGCGCTCCGGGCAACCCGTCTCTGCTCCGTCTGCTCTCTGCTCTCTGTCAGCTCCTCCGGTGTCATGACAGGCACGGCAGTGCGCTCTGGGGAGAAGCGCTGCCGATCGCCATGCACCGGTGGCTCACCTGCCGCTGCAGCGCTCCGGGCAACCCGTCTCTGCTCCATCTGCTCCCTGCTCTCTGACAGCTCCTCCGGTGTCCTGACAGGCACGGCAGTGTGCTCGGGGGAGAAGCGCTGCCGAACGCTATGTGCCGGTGGCTCACCTGCCGCTGCAGCGCTCCGGGCGAGTCGTCTCTCCTCCATCAGCTCTCCGCACTCTGCTGGCTCCTCCGGTGCTGTGACAGGTAAGGTAGTGTGCTTGGGAGGGAAGACTTGCCGGTCCCTATGTAACAGCGGCTCACCTGCCGCCGCAGCGCTACGGACGCGTCTCCCCTCCTCCATCGGCTCTCCACTTTCTGCTGGCTCCTCCGGCGCCATGACAGGCGAGGCAGCACGCGGGGGGAAAAAATCCTCTAACCTCGCCGGCTTCCCTTTGGTGCTTCTTTTTTTTGGCATCCCCGAGTGCCAGGGATGTTTACTGCAGCTTTAGGCTGTTTTCCTCTTTTCCTCCGTTGCTTTTAAAGTTGCTGGGAGTCTGTATTACACGGAGCGTAAGCCCAAGCGTCCGCTCCGAAGCCTCACCAAGCCACGCCCCCAGTTTCATATATATTTAATATTGTTTACTTATTTAAAATATTTACAATAAAAATACCTATATTATAATCCTATATAGATAAACTATGGATTTTTAATAGTTGTAACTAGTTGCACACATATGATATAGGTTTGTAGCGTTAGAGCATTGCATCATTTAATTTTGCTGTGTCCTTTTGGTTATCATATTTTGTGTATATAACGCTGCTTGGATTTAAATACATAAGCAATAATCTAGTAAGGCAGCCTGTATCTAGAATTACCGCTATAGGCACATAGAATATTGAAAGAAATCCATTCTAGGAGAGAGTGTAGTAGATGGAACGCACGTTGCGTTCCACTTGTGTGACATCTTCTCGCGGACCACGTGACACGTCTAATGGAGCGCACCACTGCGCTCCATTTACAATTTATAGGGGGCGTGGCTCCGAGAGACGAGTCACGTGTTACGGCTCTTGACGTCTATTGGAACGCATCGTTGCGCACCTTTTTATATTTTAGGGGGGCGTGGCTCTGGAAGATGAGTCATGTGTTACGGCTCCTGACGTCGGCCTCGGGCGCTGCATCCAGGGCGCCCCACGGCGCGTCACCCCGAGGAATACGTCATCTCCCGTCGCCAAAATGGCGCTGTGCATCGAAACAAGCTCATTTCCATGTAATTTCCATGTAATTTATTTCTGTCCTATTTATATCACCATTTGTCTATGTATCTTTATGCTTGAGAAAGGCGTTTAATACGCTGCAACGCGTCGCAAGGATTCCGCAAGTATATTGTCATTTTATGAGGCTGTGGCCTCTTTTTTTGTATAAATAAACCTATTTGTCTCTAATCTGAGGCTGGCTTTTGAGACACCTATTATTGGTCCTATACGTGATAAGCAGCGCAGGTCTATAGTTTTTTTCTTTTACTTCTTCTAATTGTTGAAGAGAGCTTAAAAATGGTGGTGTGGGAATACAAAATACACTAACAATTAGAAAACTCCTTTAATCACTGTATTATGGAAAGTTATGTAACTTTCTAATATATAGTACCTCTCCTTGGGTCCCCCGTGCTATAAAAAAAAACAAAAAACAAAGCATCTGTTTACAGGCTGCTTGTAACGTGCCGTAAACCTGCTGCTGCAGCCAATAGCCTTATTTAGCGATTATTTCTGAGCGCGGTCATTGCCTGCAGCAGCTTTTTTTTGTAAACAGTTCAGTCTGACTACAGTTTGTGAAGAGAGCGTCAGCAGGGAGATCAGAGCCAGCGGTAAGTATGTATGTATGTATGTATGTATGTATGTATATATATATGTTTGTATGCATGAAAGCCCTTACTGACTGACTGGCCACTAATTCTCTAATTTCCTGGTGTCGTACAAACGTGAAATTTTGTATGACTTTGACTAGATAGGAAAATTAAAGAGGTCTCAGCTTGATTATTCCTTTCTAAGTGCAAAAGTGACCCCCTATGTAATGTAACTAATAACACACATCTGTACCGCACAAATGTGAAATTTGCTACGACCATTCTTTACATCCCAAAGTAAAGGGGTCACTGCTTCAATATTCAATTCTAAGTGTGAAAAACTGTGGAAAAATCTGCAATTTATTTCTCAGAAACCATAGTCTAGGGAAATGATTTGTATACTGAGGACAATGTACCTCACCTTTTGTGTATATACTGAGGAGAATGCTTCACCTGTGTGTGTCTATACTGAGAATACAACGGACCTCTGTGTATTTACTAAGGTGAATAACGTTCCTCTGTGTATATACTGAGGAGAATCTACCTCACCTCTGTGTGTGTGTGTGTATATAATGAGGAGAAAACCTTGCCTCTGTGTATATACTGAGGAGCATCTACATCATCTCTATATGTATATACTGAGGAAAATATAACTTGCCTGTGTGTGTATGTATGTTTATATATATATATATATATATATATATATATATATATATATATATATATATACATACATACATACACACAAGGAAGCTGTCATGGACTGCAGGGACAAAGCATGCCTTTAAGGCTAGGAAGGGGCTACAAGCTCCAGTCTGGGGGTAAATTTGAATTAAAAGGGGCTTTACATTTAAGGGTAAAAAGGGAGGAGAGTGGAAGGGGTGGCACATTCTGCAGAGGGACATCGGTATATGCAGTCTGAGGAGAATCTAACGCTCCTCTGTGTATACATATTTTATTCCTCAGTTCCTCTGAAGTTACGACTTTATAAAGTGTTTTGTACAAACAGGTAAATACCTGTACCAATTTACTTGGGTGAAGCCGGGTGGATCAGCTAGTGATAACCTAAAGGACTAACACTTACCTTACATTCACATCCAGACTGATATCTGATATGTGGTTGACTGATACTGTCTTTTTGGAAATCAGATAGATCTTCCCAGAGGATATTTAAACCACACAAATTGATGCGAACCTTCCCATCATAAATGGTGCCTTTAACAAATCAAAACAAAAGCTTTCCGAGAATGCACGGCTTTTACACAGTGAAACATTTCCAGATAGTACATGGGTATATTCCATTCAATACAACTTTGACTTTATACTGGTCCTAAGTTACAACCTATTATTAGAGATGAGCGAACACCAAAATGTTCGGGTGCTCGTTATTCGGAACGAACTTCCCGCGATGCTCGAGGGTTCGTTTCGAACAACGAACCCCATTGAAGTCAATGGGCGACCAGAGCATTTTTGTATTTCGCCGATGCTCGCTAAGGTTTTCATGTGTGAAAATCTGGGCAATTCAACAAAGTGATGGGAATGACACAGAAACGGATAGGGTAGGCGAGGGGCTACATGTTGGGCTGCATCTCAAGTTCACAGGTCCCACTATTAAGCCACAATACCGGCAAGAGTGGCCCCCCCCCCCTCCCAACAACTTTTACTTCTGAAAAGCCCTCATTAGCATGGCATACCTTTGCTAAGCACCACACTAGCTACAACAAAGCACAATCACTGCCTGGATGACACTCCGCTGCCACTTCTCCTGGGTTACATGCTGACCAACCGCCCCCCCTCCCCCCCACAGCACACACCAAACTGTCCCTGCGCAGCCTTCAGCTGCCCTCATGCCACACCAGCCTCATGTCTATTTAGAAGTGCGTCTGCCATGAGGAGGAACCGCAGGCACACACTGCAGAGGGTTGGCACGGCTAGGCAGAGACCCTCTTTAAAAGGGGCGGGTCGATAGCCCACAATGCTGTACAGAAGCAATGAGAAATAGAATCCTGTGCCACCGCCATCAGGAGCTGCACACGTAGGCATAGCAATGGGGAACCTATGTGCCACACACTATTCATTCTGTCAAGGTGTCTGCATGCCCCAGTTAGACCGGGCTTTTTAATTCATAGACACAGGCAGGTACAACTCCCTATTGTGAAGTCCCTGTGGACCGACAGCATGGGTGGGTGCCAGGAAGCCACCGGCGGTACATAGAAATATCCCATTGCATTGCCCAACACAGCTGAGGTAGTAATGTCGTGCATAATGCAGGTGGGCTTCGGCCCACACTGCATGCCCCAGTCAGACTGGGGTTCTTTACAAGTGTACAGATGTATTAAAAACTCCGTGTGCACCTACAGCATGGGTGGCTCCCTGGAACCCACCGGCGGTACACAAAAATATCCCATTGCATTGCCCAACACAGCTGAGGTAGTAATGTCGTGCATAATGCAGGTGGGCTTCGGCCCACACTGCATGCCCCAGTCAGACTGGGGTTCTTTAGAAGTGGACACATGTAGGTTAAACTCCCTGTGGACCCACTGCCTGGGTGGGTGCCAGGAAGCCACCGGCGGTACATAGAAATATCCCATTGCATTGCCCAACACAGCTGAGGTAGTAATGTTGTGTGTAATACAGGTGGGCTTCGGCCCACACTGCATGCCCCAGTCAGACTGGGGTTCTTTACAAGTGTACAGATGTGTTAAAAACTCCGTGTGCACCTACAGCATGGGTGGCTCCCTGGAACCCACCAGCGGTATATCCCATTGCATTGCCCAACACAGCTGAGGTAACGTCAGCTGTAATGCAGGTGGGCTAAAAATTAATTTGATTACACTGTAGGCGAGGGCCCACAAAAATTGCTGTATCAACAGTACTAATGTACATCCCAAAAATTGGCCATGGCCAGCCAAGAGGGCAGGTGAAACCCATTAATCGCTTTGGTTAATGTGGCTTAAGTGGTAACTAGGCCTGGAGGCAGCCCAGTGTAACGAAAAATTGGTTCAAGTTAAAGTTCCAATGCTTTTAAGCGCATTGAAACTTATAAAAATTGTTCAGAAAAATTATTTGAGTGAGCCTTGTGGCGCTAAGAAAAATTGCCCGTTCAGCGTGATTACGTGAGGTTTCAGGAGGAGGAGCAGGAGGAGGAGGAGGAGGAATATTAGACACAGATTGATGAAGCAGAAATGTCCCCGTTTTGGATGGTGAGAGAGAACGTAGCTTCCATCCGCGGGTGCAGCCTACGTATTGCTTACGTATCGCTGCTGTCCGCTGGTGGAGAACAGAAGTCTGGGGAAATCCAGCCTTTGTTCATCTTGATGAGTGTTAGCCTGTCGGCACTGTCGGTTGACAAGCGGCTACGCTTATCTGTGATGATTCCCCCAGCCGCACTAAACACCCTCTCCGACAAGACGCTAGCCGCAGGACAAGCAAGCACCTCCAGGGCATACAGCGCTAGTTCAGGCCACGTGTCCAGCTTCGACACCCAGTAGTTGTAGGGGGCAGAGGCGTCACCAAGGATGGTCGTGCGATCCGCTACGTACTCCCTCACCATCCTTTTACAGTGCTCCCGCCGACTCAGCCGTGACTGGGGAGCGGTGACACAGTCTTGGTGGGGAGCCATAAAGCTGGCCAGGCCCTTAAAGACTGTTGCACTGCCTGGGATGTACATGCTGCTCGATCTACGCACATCCCCTGCTACCTTGCCCTCGGTACTGCGCCTTCTGCCACTAGCGCTGTCGGCTGGGAATTTTACCATCAGCTTGTCCGCAAGGGTCCTGTGGTATAGCAACACTCTCGAACCCCTTTCCTCTTCGGGAATCAGAGTGGGCAGGTTCTCCTTATACCGTGGATCGAGCAGTGTGTACACCCAGTAATCCGTCGTGGCCAGAATGCGTGCAACGCGAGGGTCACGAGAAAGGCATCCTAACATGAAGTCAGCCATGTGTGCCAGGGTACCTGTACGCAACACATGGCTGTCTTCACTAGGAAGATCACTTTCAGGATCCTCCTCCTCCTCCTCCTCCTCCTCCTCAGGCCATACACGCTGAAAGGATGACAGGCAATCAGCCGGTGTACCGTCAGTAGCGGCCCAAGCTGTCTCTTCCCCCTCCTCCTCATCCTCCTCATGCTCCTCCTCCTCCTCCTGTACGCGCTGAGAAATAGACAGGAGGGTGCCCTGACTATCCAGCGGCATACTGTCTTCCCCCGCCCCCGTTTCCGAGCGCAAAGCAGCTGCCTTTATGGTTTGCAGGGAATTTCTCAAGATGCATAGCAGAGGAATGGTGACGCTAATGATTGTAGCATCGCCGCTCACCACCTGGGTAGACTCCTCAAAATTACCAAGGACATGGCAGATGTCTGCCAACCAGGCCCACTCTTCTGAAAGGAATTGAGGAGGCTGACTCCCACTGCGCCGCCCATGTTGGAGTTGGTATTCGACTATAGCTCTACGTTGTTCATAGAGCCAGGCCAACATGTGGAGCGTAGAGTTCCACCGTGTGGGCACGTCGCACAGCAGTCGGTGCACTGGCAGCTTAAAGTGATGTTGCAGGGTGGCAGCGTCCGTGTGGGACTTGCGAAAATGTGCGCAGAGCCGGCGCGCCTTTACGAGCAGGTCTGACAAGCGTGGGTAGCTTTTCAGAAAGCGCTGAACCACCAAATTAAAGACGTGGGCCAGGCATGGCACGTGCGTGAGGCTGCCGAGCTGCAGAGCCGCCACCAGGTTACGGCCGTTGTCACACACGACCATGCCCGGTTGGAGGCTCAGCGGCGCAAGCCAGCGGTCGGTCTGCTGTGTCAGACCCTGCAGCAGTTCGTGGGCCGTGTGCCTCTTATCGCCTAAGCTGAGTAGTTTCAGCACGGCCTGCTGACGCTTGCCCACCGCTGTGCTGCCACACCGCGCGACACCGACTGCTGGCGACATGCTGCTGCTAACACATCTTGATTGCGAGACAGAGGAGGAGGAGGAGGGTGCTTTAGTGGAGGAAGCATACACCTCCGCAGATACCACCACCGAGCTGGGGCCCGCAATTCTGGGGGTGGGTAGGACGTGAGCGGTCCCAGGCTCTGACTCTGTCCCAGCCTCCACTAAATTCACCCAATGTGCCGTCAGGGAGATGTAGTGGCCCTGCCCGCCTGTGCTTGTCCACGTGTCCGTAGTTAAGTGGACCGTGGCAGTAACCGCGTTGGTGAGGGCGCGTACAATGTTGCGGGAGACGTGGTCGTGCAGGGCTGGGACGGCACACCGGGAAAAGTAGTGGCGACTGGGAACTGAGTAGCGCGGGGCCGCCGCCTCCATGATACTTTTGAAGGACTCCGTTTCCACAACCCTATACGGCAGCATCTCAAGGCTGATGAATTTTGCTATGCGGACGGTTAACGTTTGAGTGTGCGGGTGCGTGGCGGCGTGCTTGCGCTCCAACAGTTGCGCAAGCGACGGCTGGACGGTGCGCTGAACTACACTGCTGGATGGGGCCGAGGACAGCGGAGGTGAGGGTGTGGGTGCAGGCCAGGAGACGGTAGTGCCTGTGTCCTGAGAGGGGGGTTGCATCTCAGTGGCAGGTTGGGGCACAGGGGGAGAGGCAGGGGTGCAAACCGGAGGCGCTGAACGGCCTTCGTCCCACCTTGCGGGGTGCTTGGCCATCATATGTCTGCGCATGGTGGTGGTGGTGAGGCTGTTGGTGTTGGCTCCCCGGCTGAGCTTTGCGCGACAAAGGTTGCACACCACTGTTCGTCGGTCATCAGGCGTCTCTGTGAAAAACTGCCAGACCTTAGAGCACCTCGGCCTCTGCAGGGTGGCATGGCGCGAGGGGGCGCTTTGGGAAACACTTGGTGGATTATTCGGTCTGGCCCTGCCTCTACCCCTGGCCACCGCACTGCCTCTTGCAACCTGCCCTGCTGATGCCCTTGACTCCCCCTCTGAAGACCTGTCCTCCTGAGTAAGCGTTGCACACCAGGTGGGGTCAGTCACCTCATCGTCCTGCTGCTCTTCCTCCGAATCCTCTGTGCGCTGCTCCCTCGGACTTACTGCCCTTACTACTACCTCACTGCAAGACAACTGTGTCTGATCGTCATCGTCCTCCTCACCCACAGAAAGTTGTTGAGACAGTTGGCGGAAGTCCCCAGCCTCTTCCCCCGGACCCCGGGAACTTTCGAATGGTTGGGCATCAGTGACGATAAACTCCTCTGGTGGGAGAGGAACCGCTGCTGCCCAATCTAAGCAGGGGCCCGAGAACAGTTCCTGGGAGTGTTCCCGCTCCTGAGCAGGTGTTATTGTAGTGGAGTGAGGAGGCTGGGAGGAAGGAGGAGCAGCAGACAGAGGATTCGGATTGGCAGCAGTGGACGGCGCAGAACTGCGGGTAGACGATAGGTTGCTCGAAGCACTTTCTGCCATCCAGGACAGGACCTGCTCACACTGCTCATTTTCTAATAACCGTCTCCCGCGTGGACCCATTAATTGGGCGATGAATGTGGGGACACCAGAAACGTGCCTCTCTCCTAATCGCGCAGCAGTCGGCTGCGACACACCTGGATCAGGAGCTTGGCCTGTGCCCACACCCTGACTTGGCCCTCCGCGTCCTCGGCCGCGTCCACGTCCTCTAGGCCTACCCCTACCCCTCAGCATGCTGTATTACCAGTGATTTGATTTCACAGGCAGGAAATAAATTGGCGCAAGACTGCAGGCCAAATATAATTTTTTCCCTTTTTTGAAAACGAAAGGCCCCACTGCCTCTAGTGAATGAATAATCTAAGTTTAATAACTGCTGTTTTCCTGCTAATGTGTCACAGAACGTGAGGGTAGCAGAGTTATTAACTGTGGCAGAGCAGGTATTTTTTTTCCCAATTAAGGAAAGCAAATGGCGAAGCCAGGAGTAAAACGTAGCTGGGTGCGTATGATTTTTACAGGTTGCAGACGCAGCCGACACGTGTCCACCGGCGTTAGGACGGACAGAGGCAGGACAAATAGAATTATTTTCCGTTTTTTTGCACCAAAAGGCAGCACTGCGTATATTCTATGAACATGAGAAGTTTAATAACTGTGCTGTTTTCCTGCTAATGTGTCACAGAACGTGAGGGTAGCAGAGTTATTAACTGTGGCAGAGCAGGTATTTTTTTTCCCAATTAAGGAAAGCAAATGGCGAAGCCAGGAGTAAAACGTAGCTGGGTGCGTATGATTTTTACAGGTTGCAGACGCAGCCGACACGTGTCCACCGGCATTAGGACGGACAGAGGCAGGACAAATAGAATTATTTTCCGTTTTTTTGCACCAAAAGGCAGCACTGCGTATATTCTATGAACATGAGAAGTTTAATAACTGTGCTGTTTTCCTGCTAATGTGTCACAGAACGTGAGGGTAGCAGAGTTATTAACTGTGGCAGAGCAGGTATTTTTTTTCCCAATTAAGGAAAGCAAATGGCGAAGCCAGGAGTAAAACGTAGCTGGGTGCGTATGATTTTTACAGGTTGCAGACGCAGCCGACACGTGTCCACCGGCGTTAGGACGGACAGAGGCAGGAGAAATAGAATTATTTTCCGTTTTTTTGCACCAAAAGGCAGCACTGCGTATATTCTATGAACATGAGAAGTTTAATAACTGTGCTGTTTTCCTGCTAATGTGTCACAGAACGTGAGGGTAGCAGAGTTATTAACTGTGGCAGAGCAGGTATTTTTTTTCCCAATTAAGGAAAGCAAATGGCGAAGCCAGGAGTAAAACGTAGCTGGGTGCGTATGATTTTTACAGGTTGCACACGCAGCCGACACGTGTCCACCGGCGTTAGGACGGACAGAGGCAGGACAAATAGAATTATTTTCACTTGTTTTACAAGCAAAAGGCAGCACTGCGTATATTCTATGAATAATAACTGTGTTGTGGCCCTGCCTATACAATTCTTTCCCTGCAGTATCAATGGAGGGTGGAATGCTCTGCAGAGGCGATTTTGAGAAGCAAAAAAAAAATGCAGCACAGCTAACAGCAGCCTGGACAGTACTGCACACGGATAAATATGGCCCTAGAAAGGACCGTTGAGGTTCTTGAAGGCTACACTCACTCCTAACACTCTCCCTGCCTATGCAGCACTTCTGTCCCTAATGCCAGGTGCAATGCTCTGCAGAGCCGATTTTGAGGAAAAAAAAATGGCACTGCTAACAGCAGCCAACACACAGCTATCAGTGGCCCTAATAAGGACCTTTGGGGGGTCTTGAAGCCTATACTAACTACCAATTCTTTCCCTACAGCAGCTCCGGTACAAACAGCACTGTCCCTCAGCTAACTCACCAGGCATCTGAGCCGAACCGCGGGAGGGGCCGACTTTTATGTTCGGGTGACACCTGATCTTCCCAGCCACTCACAGCAGGGGGGTGGTATAGGGCTTGAACGTCACAGGGGGAAGTTGTAATGCCTTCCCTGTCTTTCAATTGGCCAAAAAAAGCGCGCTAACGTCTCAGGGAAGGAAGTGAAAGTAACCAGAACACCGCATGGTGTTCGTTACGAATAACGAACATCCCGAACACCCTAATATTCGCACGAATATCAAGCTCGGAAGAACACGTTCGCTCATCTCTACCTATTATTCTTTAATTTCCTACAGGGTATTGCTAAAGCAATAGAGCGGCCTATAAAGGATGCTTTACACTGTGGGCCCCCTGTCAGTAGCATCATTTTTAACTGTTTGCATCCTCTGGACTCAGTAGAAAAACATGAAAGGAAGGGACGCAAAAGCAAGTCTGCTGTGTAAATACTACTTTTAGGCTGGGTTCACACAGGGCGGATTTCCTGCGATTTTGCCGCGGTTTGCCGTTGCGTATCCGCACTCTGGCAAAACCGCTGCGTTTGCAGTACAATGCAGCACAAATGTGTTTGGGCAAAAAGCTGTTCTCACAGGACGGATTTTTTCCGTACAGCCGCAGTGCGGCAATGCAACTGCGGCGCGGTTTTTCAAGACTCAGTATGTCCATTCTTCTGTCTTTTCCGCAGCGCTTTTTTGGCCATAGACCTCTATGGACGCAGCAAAATCTGCACCAAAATACGCTGCAAAAAGTAAAAAAAGCGCTGCGGAAAAACGCTTGCAGATTTTTCGGCAACAAAATCCGCAAGACAAAAATAACCTTTAAAGCGGTTTTGCCACAGAAGCACTTCTTCTGTGGCAAAACTGCAACAGAAAAAACGCAGCAAAACCGCAACAAATCCGCCCTGTGTCAACCCAGCCTTAATCTTTCCGAGCCCTATTCTTTAGTAACCTGAACTGTCACATATTGTAGCACTCAGCAGTGTGCGTCTTCCATCCTGCTCACCTGTCTCTTCATGTCAGTGATGTAACCAGATGACAGGAGAGCATGATTGAAGATGCACATTGTCCGGCACCACAAGGTGCGACAGTCCAGGTTATTACTGTGGAGGTACAAGGGGGCTTATTTTGTGGTATAGGCAGAGATGAGCCAGAAGTAGTCTTCATGGCAGCCTGGGGCAGATAGAGCAGGGTCTATTCATAAATGCTTGGATGAAGAGCTGGGTGGAACAGGCAAGCAGGATGAAAGGGAGTCTTGTGAGGAGCAGGTAGGCTGCTCTGAAGGATAACTGAGGAAAAGGCGAGCAGCTGCAGCCAGAGAGATGGAACAATACTGTTGGAGAGCATTACACCAGGAGAGTACAATAACAGGTGAATGCTACAGTGTATGGGGGGGGGGGGGGGGTTGGGGGTAGGTATATGTTTTAATTGGCAGAAGAGGGCACTCAAAACATCATTTTCTGAGCTACATAAACATTTATACAGCTCCTAATGGGTTTGTGGTACTCCTAGAATTGCAGCTTATCACCTGTCCAAAGGATGGGATAAGTGTCTGTTAGTGGGAGCCGACCACTGGGGCCGACACTGATTATGAGAATAGGGGTCATGTGCCTTCTGTTTGAATGGCGCAGAGGTTGAGCATGTGCACTGCTGTTACATTTAGGAACCCAAAACAAAATATCCCCTAGTGTGACCCTAATATTCAGAGCATTCACCCTGAGAAGGGCGACCTCTATCTCCAACCTAACCCTAATGAACTCTAGTAGACCGTGTGTCATGCAATAACAAATTAAAAAAAAAACACACAAATGGGGATATCGGGCCTGGCAGTGGCAGATAAAAACAGTTAAAAATTAGGCATTTCCAGCTATTTTTAATGTGTCCAGGCAGTAGCCAATGGATGAGTTTTGCAAGGAATGAGAGAAGAGAGCAAAGACCAGTCCAAGCTAGCGGATTTCTTAAGAGTAATTCACATAAAGCGCATGGCTGAAAAATGCCAAAATCTAATGAATGTCATTAGGATAAACTCATGTGAAGGTATGATTACACTCCTCATATTAGTGCCCACCTATGGCTAGGTTCAGTTTCTTCCTTTAAAACACAGCTTGAAAGTCAGTGAAAATGAAAGGTCTCTGATGTCTTACCTCCTAGAAGATACTCTTTTTTTGCTGACCAGTTTTACTCCACAAACAGAAGATTCCGATGGGGTGTAGACATAATGTATATCTTTCATCTTCTTGTATCCTTTAAATATCTATGAACCATTTATTTATCAAGTGTTATTAAAAGAAAAAAGTAATTTCTGAAATCCGGTCATCATCTATACAGTATTACTGCCACTAAGCTGCTTTCAGATAAAAGCCAGCCATGGGATAACTGTTATAGGACAGCTATTACTACTGTCTACACCCCACACGGTGGCTGAGCATGCATGTATATTTGAATGGGGAGAACTGTTGTGTCCCCTCTGACGGCACGAAATACCAAATGACTAATTACATTTAATTGTTCATCAATGGGAGCATGTTTGTTTTTGGGTTTTTTTCTTGCACACACAAATTTGCAAGACACGTGCGAGCAAAAAAATGCGCACACTTGCACAAACTCAAGCCTATCATACAAATGCACTCGGAAATACGCTTACGCCTGTACAAGGCGAATGTAGATATAGAATCCGTGCGGAAAAAACTGTGTTGGATTCTGCCATGTGAACACACCCTAAGTAATTTGGTGAAGGCGCCGATGCTGTTCACATCAGTATTGGAAATGTTCGGAGCCTGCAATGCAGATCCAGCACAACATGCTGGATAGAATAGAAGAGCAGTGTTGCAGTTCTGGGATCTGTTCCTTTTTAGTAATCTGGTTCAGGTCTTGTATTTGGTTCTCTTCATCTTCTGATCTGGTGGCAGTGGTTGTACGTTAGACAGGCTTGATTTCACCTGTGGGTAATTGGGGGGGGGGGGGGGGGCTGGCTATTTAACGTGGTCTTGCGCTTAGCTCATTGTTTAATTCAGTCTCCCTCTGACTGCGGTGGAAGTCAGTGTTTGGTGCTGGATCGCTTGTTTTCCTGATTCTTCACTAAGCAGAGTACTTTAGTTACTATTGTTGTTATCTTGTTCTCTGTGATTTTCTCCTCTCCCCTGTAGGGTCTGCTAGTGGTCTAGGTATGTGGTCAGGTTCGCCCTTTGTTAGGGTTTCAGATCCAGCACGTCCTGTCTGGACGTGACAAGCACGCTGTCTGGAAACATAGCGGAGGGTAGAATGGAAGTCTGATGGACCACATTAGTCAGTGCAGTCCATCTAACAGTTTGTGTCATAGACCGGAAACAGAATTGAGCTTTCCTGCTCCCATGATAGAACCGAAGAACGGAAATGCTGAACATTAGTGTGAACCTAGCCTAAAGCATTTTATATCTGGTTAGCCAACAACGTAGAGAGTCGGCAGTAAAGCTCGCACAACCATTTTAGTACAGTTTACAATATCTCAACATCTTTATTTTTGTTTTGTTTTTTTTTAAAAAAAACAAAAAACAAAAAAACCCACAAAATTAGGAGTACTAAATTGTCAGGTTCTCATTACGATGTGCAAGTGGCTCACAGATCCTAAGAACGATGCCCATAGCCCTCCATGAGCCCAGCTTGTACTTTTGTCGGTCTTCGATTTAACACAGAGGTACTATTGTAACATGTTCCAGTGTTTTCTTAATTAGAGTAATTCTGCCTTAGTAACAGTGAGTATACTGTAGCGGTACATAGTGTCTATGAATCTGTAAGGCCTCATGTCCACTAGAAAAACACAATCCACGCAGAATCTACTGCGGATTTCCGCAGCAGATTCCGCGCTGATTTGCTTTAAATGGTATTTTTTTTCATGCAGATATCCGCACCTATTGTGATAGCAATGTGGCCGATCCACGCGGCATCCGCGGTAAAATGGACCATGCCGCATTTTTTCTCCCGTGTGTGAAAAGCGCAAATCTATTAAAATGGAATCCGCGGGTGCAAAATTTAATTTAATTGACCGCGAATGGCCAATGATTCCCTATAGGCAAAATTGAATGCGGATTCTGCAGTGGAAATCCGCAATTCAATTTTGCTAGTGGATATGAGGCCTAGTACAGACCCATAGGCTCTGCAAGTTTGGCTGTACTGGGCCTTTTATAAGGCATTCTATGTGCATGAGCGAGTCTCATTTCATTAGTACTGTTGGTCTTGGTATTGCACTGTAAAAGGCATAACCGTGTTTAAAACTGGATGGGTCAAGCCTTCCCTGTAATTTTATGGTAAGAATCGTACGGTCTGCATCAATACTCGTACTATCAGTGTCCGTTTGTATCTGTTTGTAAACAGATTTGTCTTCCATTGACACTAGTGTGATTAGATCCTAAGGCCGCTTTCACACGGCCACAACAATCACACGAGACTTGTGCATTGCAAGACCCATGAATATGAACCCCCATTCTTTTGAATGTGGCCATATACATTTTTTTTGTTTTTTTTTATCTTTTCCCAAATCGCAGTGTGGGGGCAAAAATCGCAGCATGGTTTATTTTCTGGGCGTTCCCTGAGAATGTCTTGCCTGTTTGTTTCAGTAGGGCCAGGAAAAACATTGCATGGCAGGCAAGGTGCCCAAGAGTGTGAAGTTTCCCATTGAAAACAATAGGAAGCACTTGCTGATTCTCCAGGACAGATGAAAGTCGCATCGGAAGATTGGTACTTCTCTGAAGTGATGGAGGTGTTTTAACAAACACCTCGCATCCATGGGACATCGGCCGTTCCCGAGCACGATATCTGGCTGAGTTTCACTGTCAAGTATTGTGCTCGCCTGTGTGAAATAAGTCCAAGAAATACACTATGCTACAAGTACAACTTGCACAAGAAGAAAAAAGACAAAGTATGCTCTTAAAATAGGGCTTGATGAATATACAATACCTTGATCCTTTTGATCTCAAGTTGGATTGTATTGTTGATAGAATCTGAGAAGGGAACTATTATTTCACCCATTACTTTTGCACGCATCACTAAAAGTGCATTTTGGCTGCTAAGACCCTCTGCAAATATCTGATTACCCAGGGTTATATTCAGCCAAATATACATATACAGATAGTCCCCGACTTACAAACAGGTTCCGTTCCTGGAGCCTGTTCGCAAGTACATTTTGTTCATAGGTCCGAACAAATGCACATTCAAGTAATAGAATCGTTGGGTGTAAAAATAGTAACAAAAATAGGATCTTATCTTGATAAGGTGACACAGCTGTAGTACGTGGACTGGCTTTCTGTGGGAAATTACTGACTGAAAGTGGAGGAGACGTTGGGCGATGGTGGAGCAGCAGAAATGGGAGACAATGATACATCAACAATTGGAGAGGATGTTTGGCTTGGTTGCTGTAACACCTGACGTCGATGGCACTGGTTCAGGGTCATGATGAGACTCATCGCATCTTTCCATCCTCCTAAAGAACCGGTCTAAGGATGCCTTGGTGGTAGCCGCCTTTTTCTCATTGTATATGGGCCGGTAGCAATGAAGTGCATCGTGGACAGATGCTGCAAGCCTTGTGTACCGTTCCACATTTGGGTCCTGTGATTAAAAGAGTGCCAAACAGTCTTCAATCATCTGAAATGCCTTTGCCATCATCTTGGTCTGGAAATGCTTCAGTGCTGGTTCCACTTCCAGTTCGTCCTCTTCTTCTTCCTCCTTCCTCTGGTTTTCCAGTTCCATGAGGTCTTCATTTGTCATCTCCTGGTTGTGCACAGCAAATTATTCATGGAAGTCCTGTTCCTCAAGATCAAGGTCAAGCTTCTCGCTGATGCTCACTAAGTTGTCGACTACATTTTGTTTCTCTACCTGTAGCTTCGCTAAACTAGGGGAATCGTGGACAAACATGGGGCACTGTTTCTTCCAAACCCCATTCATGGTGGCCGTGGTAATTTCACGCCATGAAGCATCAATGTTCTTTATGGCATTAAAGATAGTAAAGTTCTTCCAAAATTTACGCAATGTCATCCCAGACTCGCCCTCAGTTGCCTTCAGTGCCTGACGAAACGTGCGACAGAGATAGTATTTCATGAGGGTTGCAATGACCCCCTGGTTCATTGGCTGGAGTAGGGAGGTAGTGTTGGGTGGCAGGAAAACTACCTTCACATTTGCATGAAAAATCATCTAGGAAAGGAGGGTGGCCCGGTGTGTTTTCTAAAAGGAGAAGAATGCCCCCTATATAAATATACATATATATAAACATATATTTGCTTGTGCCAAATTTGAAGTTTTTATGACGTCGGGAAGTGAGATAATTAGATTACGTACGTAAACTTTGGCCGCTAATTCTTTTGTGCTTAGATTGAATAATTGAGTTAGGACCCGTTAGCTTTTCCTATTAATGACATAATCAATGCTCGTGTCAAATTTCAAGCTTCTATGACATCGGGAAGTGAGAGAATTAGATTATGTACATAAAATTTGGACGCTAATTCTTTTGTGCTTAGAATTGAATAATCAAGTTGGGACCCCTTTACTTTATTTTTTCTATTTTAGACAATCTATGCTTGTGCCAAATTTAATGTTTCTATGCCATCGGGAAGTTGGAGAATTAGTGGAGATTCAGTCAGTGAGTCGGTCAGTGAGGGCTTTTATTTTTTTTAAATATATAGATAGATATATTTAGGGCTTGTTATATATAAATATATATTTAGGGTTAGGGATAGAGATATATATATATATATATATATATATATAGATATAGATATAGATAGATATAGCTATACAGAGAGAGACAGACAGACAAGCTGATATACCCGGCTTCGCCCGAGTTAATTTGGTACTGGTGTTCACTCGGAAAATCTTATGAGTCGTGGTTACTTTAGTGATACCGAGGAGAAACATATGTTCACCATTTTGCATAGTTCTCTGCGTTACCCAGCAAACACCACAGGGAGGTAACCATGCGACATTTCCTTTTATATAAATAGACATCGGGAAGTGAGAGAATTGGATTATGTACATAAAATTTGGCCGCTAATTCTTTTGCGCATAGAATTGAATAATGGAGTTGGGACCCATTAGCTTTTCCTATTTATAAATAATCAATGCTCGTGCCAAATTTCACTTTTCTATGACATTGGGAAGTGAGAGATTTAGATTATGTACGTAATATTTCGACGCCAATTCTTTTGCGCTAGAATTGAATAATCGAGTTGGGACCCAATTACTTTTCCTATTTTGGAGATAATCTATGCTTGTGCCAAATTTCATGTTTCTACGACATCGGGAAGTTGGAGAACTCCGTCAGTCGGCGAGTCCCCGTCAGTCGGCGAGTCCGTCAGGGCTTTCGTCTTTTTATTTATATATATATATATATATATATATATATATATATATATATATATATATTATATATTTATTTAGGGTGTGTTCAGACGAGCGTGTTTTCGCGCGCAGAGAAACGCGCGCCTATTAAAACCATGTATTTCCTATGAAGTGTTCATTATCCGTGTGTTTACTGCGTGTGAACGTGCGCACCATAGAAAAAAGGACGTGCGTGGCTGTTTGGTCCATACTGCGCTGATCTTAACATTGGCTCCTCTGGGACACGCAGCACGGGAGTCCGGTCGTGTAACCGACCCAATAGACAGCAATGTATTTTTTTATGCTAAGCCTAAATGATTTCCCTTTGCATCAAGCACTCCATGCTGTGTTCCAGATGTGTATTGTTGTAGACACAAATAAACAATGTGCATCTGCGAACTTTGTGCAACCTGTTATAAGTGTCTGGGTCAAAACTGTGCATTGTCCGTGCGGGTGTTCCCTGTCATTTTTTCTTTATTAGTGTAGGTGCTTTTTTGTTAACATTTTTCTTTTTTTTTCAATTAATTTTTGTTTTTACTTTGTCCACAAATATATTGTATGAGTATTCTGTTATATCTTGGAATTTTTCATACCATTCTCAGATGATTATTTCTGGAATTGTCGTTTTTTTGCTCACAGGCAAACATGCGCTCAAGAAAATGCCTCTGTCTATAGCTTGCTATCCTTCTGGTTTGCATTCATGCTTAGGTCCCTACTTGATGTGCCCACACATTTAGGCTATGGCAACCTTCTTCAAGGCTCTCATTCAAGAATGTCTGATCCAAAACTCTGGTAACATTGTGTCAGAGGTAGCATTCATTTTTTTACAATTTCTAAAGTAAGGCCGCCTGCAGACGAGCGGAAATCCCGCCGCGGGATTTCCGCCGCTGAAAGTTTGCATAGGAGTGCATTAAAATACGCACTCCTATGCAGACGGCCGCGGTTTGGCCGTGCGAAATCTCGCGCGGCAAACAAACCGCGGCATGTTCTAATTTTCTGCGGGGCACGCACTCACCTGGCCGCCGGTTCCGGTCTGCGCATGCGCCGGCTGCGCGGTAGCCGGCACATGAAAGAGCAGGGGCCGCCAGGCGCGGGTGAGTACGCGCTCGTCCCTGCAGGCGCTCGGGTCGGATCGCGCGGCGAGAATTCTCGCTGCCGGATCCGACCCGCTCGTCTGCAGGCGGCCTAAAGCTGGTGGGACGTGTTCGCTAAAGCTTTCATGATAATTCTGTTGACCAGAGGATGTTTGGTGCACAAAGTATTGTCTTCTGCTACACAAGCCCATGGCTTTCATAGAAAGGCTAATTTAGACCTGCCTCTTTGCACTTTGCCTTGCAGGAGTCCTACTCAGTGCCATTTCATACTCCGCAGATGAGTTCACAAAGCATTGTGAATAGAGATGAGCGAGCGTACTCGTCCGAGCTTGATGCTCGTTCCAGTATTAGGGTACTTGAGATGCTCGTTACTCGAGGCGAGCACCACGTGATGTTCGAGTCAATTCCATTTCCTTCCCTGAAAGTTTTGCGCCATTTTCTGGCCAATAGAAACGCATGGAAGGCATTACAACTTCCTCCAGTGACGTTCCAGCCCTATCCCACCCCCCTGCAGTTAGTGGCTGGCGAGATCAAGTGACCTCCGAGTATTTAAAGTGGGGCCGCCCGCGGCTCGCCACAGTCACACACTGGGAGAGATCAGGGACAGTGCTGCTGCTATAAGGAAAGTGTTAGTGTAGGATCCTGTGTACAAGAACCCCAACAGTCCTTCTTAGGGCCACATCTGACCGTATGCATTACTGTTGTGGCTGCTGGTAGCAGTTTTGCAAATTTATTTTTTTTTGTTTATCGGGTGTGCAGCCCTATTACAGCTATAGCGTTCTCAGGCTGCAGTCTGTACTACATAGTATAGGGACAGCGTTGCTGAGATAGGGAGAGTGGTAGTGTAGGATCCTGTGTACAAGAACCCCAACGGTCCTTCTTAGGGCTACCTGTGACCATGTGCATTTTACAGGTTGTCTGATGGGAGTTGTAGTCCATCACTATTGCACAGCTAGGCCTGTTTGCAGCCTTCCGTATAATTTTTTTCTGGCTGCAGTTAGCGTTACAATACCGCTGTCAGCCTCCAACTGTACGCCAATAATTCCAAAATTTTTTACACCGCTCTGTCTGCCGTCAACTTCATGCACCGCGTACGGCGACAGCCCCTCATAGAGGGAAAGTCATATACACGCTGTATAGCCGGTATTATTTTTCAAAAATTTTTTTAAAATAAAAGCTCCTTCTTATGGCTACCTGTGACTGTGTGCATTTTACAGGTTGTCTGATGGGAGTTGTAGTCCCACACTATTGCAGTTTGGCCTGTTTGCGGCTTTCCTGACTTTTTTTCTGCCTGGAGTTTGCCTTACTATACCGCTCTCAGCGATAAAGTCTACGCACATAATTCCAAGATTATTTACACCGGGCTGTGTCTGCAGTGAATTAGAGACGCGCAGCATACGCAGACAGCGACTGATCGAGGGAAAGTGATATACACAGTATATAGCCTGTATACTTTGACCAAAAAAACAAAAAGCTCCTCAGTTGGGCTACCTTTGACTGTTTAAATTTTACTGGTTGTCTGGTGGGAGTTTTAGTCCATCACTATCGCACTTAGGCCTGTTTGCGGCCTTCCTGACAATTTTTTTCTGCCTGGAGTTTGCCTTACTATACTGCTCTCAGCGACAAAGTCTACGCACATAATTTCAAGATTATTTACACCGGCCTGTGTCTGCAGTGAATTAGAGACACACAGCATACGGCCACAGCGACTGATAGAGGGAAAGTGATATACACACTATATAGCCTGTGTTCTTTTTAAAAAAAAAAACCCCAAAAGCTCCTTCGTTGGACTACTTCTGACCGTCTTCATTTTACTGGGTGCCTGGTGGGAGTTTTGGTGCATCACTATTGCATTGCTAGGCCTGTTTGCGGCCTTCCTTCCATTTTTTTCTGCCTGGAGTTAGCGTTACGATTCCGCTCTTTGCGTGAAAGTGTACGCATATAATTCCATAATTATAGCGGTCTGTGTCTGCTCTATTTGTAATCCACCATGCTGAGGGGTAGGGGTCGAGGATGTGGACACGGGCGAGGATGCGGAGTTCCAAGTGAAGGTATGGGCACAGGCAGAGTTCCTGGTCCAGGTGTATCCCAGCCGGCTGCTGCAGTATTAGGAGAGAGGCAAGTTTCTGGGGTCCCCAGCTTCATGTCACAATTTATGGCTCCACGTGGTAGACCTTTATTGCAAACAGAGCAGTGTGAGCAGGTCCTGTCGTGGATGGCAGAAAGTGCATCCAGCAATGTATCGGGCACCCAGTCTTCTACGCAGTCCACTGCTGAAACTCTGAATCCTCTGGCTGCTGCTCCTCCTTCCTCACAGCCTATACTGCTGCTACAAAAATGGTACTGGGGTCTGCATATGCTTCTGCTACAAAAATGTTACAGGGGTCTGCTGATACTGCTGCTAGAGAAATGTTACTGGGGTCTGCCAATGCTTCTACTACAGAAATGGTACTGGGGTCTGCCTATACTACAGCTAAAAAATGTTACAGGGGTCTGCTTATACTGCTGCTACAGAAATGTTCCTGTGGTCTGTTTATACCTTTGCTACAGGAATGTTACAGCAGTCTGTCTATACTATGGGTGCACTAAGTCTTCCCATCGCGGTGTTTTACCTATGTAGCACAAATAATACAGTGACTGACTAGGCCAGAATTGCTGGCCGAGGCCATGTTGCTTGGCGGGGCGAAATTCTCCCATGGTTGGGCACTCCGATTTCTTCCTGTGTAATACCATTTTTGTGCACTTACAGCATAGGCTAGGCCAGGGAACTCGGACTGCCCCTTCCAGTGTTGAGCTATCTATGTTGCGACACATGGATTTCCCATTGCTATGTAACTCAGGGCACCTTGGGTCACAAAGGTGAAGGCTTGAAACCGAGCCTGACCCTGGGCCTGGTCATGGTGTCTTGGTTTTGTAATGCCACCTCCTCCTCCCGCTTGGGGTCAAGGGATCAGCAATGCGCATCATGTATTTTCTCTCGTGTTACCACAGTTATCGGAGAAACTTGTTTGGGCCAAAGGAGAAGAGCGTAACTACATTAACGTTACAGGGGTCTGCCTATACTTCAGCTGCAGAAATGTTACAGGGGTCTGCCAATACTGCTGCTACATAAATGTTTCTGGGGTCTGCGTATAGTTCTGCAACTAAAATGTTACTGGGGTCTGTCTATACTGTTACTACTGAAATGTACCTAATACTGGGCTCTGCCTATACTGCTACGGAAATGTTACTGGGGTCTGTCTATACTGTTACTACTGAAATGTTATTAATACTGGGCTCTGCCTATACTGCTGCTACGGAAATGTTACTGGAGTCTGTCTATACTGTTACTACTGAAATGTTAGTAATACTGGGCTCTACCTATACTGCTGCAACTGAAATGTTACTGGGGGCTGCCTATACTGTTACTACTGAAATGTTAGTAATACTGGGCTCTACCTATACTGCTGCAACTGAAATGTTACTGGGGTCTGCCTATACTGCTGCAACTGAAATGTTACTGGGGGCTGCCTATACTGCTGCAACTGAAATGTTACTGGGGTCTGTCTTTACTGTTACCACTGAAATATTACGAATACTGGGCTCTGCCTATACTGCTACTGAAATGTTACTGGGCTCTGCCTATACTGCTGCTACGGAAATGTTACTGGGGTCTGTCTCTACTGGAACTACAGAAATGTTACTGGGGTCTACCTAGACTTCTGCAACATAACTGTTAGTGGGGTTAGCTTATACCTTTGCTACAGGAATATTACCGTGGTCTGTGCATAGTATGGGTGCACTAAGTTTTCCCATCGCGGTGTTCTACGTATCTGGCCCCCCCAAAAAACCCAGACTGACTACGGCATGCAGTGTGGGCCGAAGCCAACCTGTACTTTATCTCACGTTAGCTCAGCTACCCGGGGCACTGCAATGGGATTTATTTATGTACCGTCAGTGGGTTCCAGGGAGCCACCCATGCTGTGGGTCCACACAGACTTCACATAGCGGAGTTGTACCTGCCTGTGACTATGAAAAAAGGCCAGCCTGACTAGGGCATGCAATGTGGGCCGAAGCCAACCTGTATTTGATCTCACGTTAGCTCAGCTATCTGGGGCACTGCAATGGGATTTATTTATGTACCGTCGGTGGCTTCCTGGGACCCACCCATGCTGTGGGTCCCCACAGACTTCACATAGCGGAGTTGTACCTGCCTGTGACTATTAAAAAAAAACCCAGTCTGACTCGGGCACGCAGTGTGGACCGAAGCCAACCTGTACTTTCTCACGTTAGCTCAGCTATCTGGGGCACTGCAATGGGATTTATTTATGTACAGTCAGTGGGTTCCAGGGAGCCGCCCATGCTGTGGGTGCGCACAGACTTCCCATAGCGGAGTTATACCTGCCTGTGACTATGAAAAAAGGCCAGACTGACTAGGGCATGCAGTGTGGGCCGAAGCCAACCTGTACTTTATCTCACGTTAGCTCAGCTATCCGGGGCACTGCATTGGGACAAACAAGAGGAGCGATACAGCGCTAATGAGACGTTCACAGCTACGCTAGCATTGGAGTCCGCTCTAGGCCCGCGATTGCTGAGGGTTTGTGCAGAGGCCTATGTCCTGGGTGCAGTGAAAGTCTGCTTCCTGCCTACGATTGCTGAAGCTGTTGGCCGAGGCCTATGTCCCAGGGGAACTGCAACTGCGCCAGGTTGGGGCTGTGCATCCTTTTTCCTGGCTAATCCAGTCATTGGCACGGTGAAAGGAAAGGTAACTGATTTACTGAGCCCGTCGCAGATGAACTAGCATCGAAGTCCGCTTCATGCCCGCGTTTGCTGAGGGTGTGGGCTGAGGCCTATGTCCCGGGGGAAGTGCAAGTACGCCAGATTGGGGCTGTGGAGCTTTTTCCTGCTAATCCAGTCATTGGAGCTGTGAAAGGAAAGGTAACTGATTTAATGAGCCCATCGCAGATGAACTAGCATCGAAGTCTACTTCATACCTACGATTGCTGAAGCTGTGGACCGAGGGATATGTCGTCGGTGCGGTGCAAGTCTTCCATGTTTGGCCGCTCTGATTTATTTATTGTTCATGTCTTGGGTTGCCTAGGACCCACCTATGCTGTTGGTGCACACTTAGTTGCCATCGCGGTGTTTGACCTGTCTGGCACAAAGACACTGACTGACATGGGTAGGGGGCAGAGTGCAGATGGCTTTCCCCTTGTGGTGTCGATTGAGCTATGCGACACCTAGACAGAATTAATACTGTGTGGGCACATGGATTCCCCATAGCTATATAACTCATGCCCACATTTGCAGCTCCTGACGGAGGTGGCACAGGATTGGAATGAAGATCGAATGTCAATTTCTCATCGATTCTCTACAGCATTGTGGGCTATCGCCCCGCCCCTTTTAAAGAGGGTCGCTGCCTGGCCCTGCCAACCCTCTGCAGTGTATGCCTCCGGTTCCTCATGGCAGAAGCATTTATAAATAGACATGAGGGTGGTGTGGCTATGCAGCCAGCGTGTGCCATGAGGGCAGCTGAAGGCTGCGCAGGGACACTTTGGTGTGCGCTGTGGACACTGGGTCGTGCAGGGGGTTGGGCAGCATGTAACCCAGGAGAAGAGGCAGTGGTGTGTCCCGCAGGCAGTGCTTGTCCTTGGTTGGAGGTAGTGTGGTGCTTAGCTAAGGTGTGCTTTGCTAATGAACGTTTGTCCGAAGTAAAAATTGTTGGGAGGAGCTCACTCTTGCCGCTCTTGTGGCTTAATAGTGAGACCTGGGAGCCTGAGATGCAGCCCAGCATGTTGCCCCTCGCCTGCCCTATCCGTATCTGTGTCGTTTCCATCACTTTCGTAGGTTTTGAAGATTTGCACAAATGAAAACCTTAGCGAGCATCGGCAATATACAAAAATGCTCGAGTCACCCATTGACTTAAATGGGGTTCGTTACTCGAAACGAACCCTCGAGCATCGCGGAAAGCTCGACTTGAGCAACGAGCACCCGAGCATTTTGGTGCTCGCTCATCTCGAATTGTGAAAAATGACACACATTTCCTAATAACCCTCCATCAACCATGATTGATGAAGCGGTGTTTCGCAGCAGGAGAAATAAGTCCCTGTATTTTTGCTACAAAAAAAGATGCAAGTAGAAGAAATGTTGGCAAAGCTGCCCTTGCCTATGTAGTTTGGATGCATCATCCTAAGCACACACCATTGTTTATATAGTGCTGTGTATATCACCTTATCTTGATCTGCAATATATATTCCTTCCTTCAAGATCTCTATTAGTGCCGTTTAGAAAAATGGCCCATCATAGCTCATTTCACAAGTTAGGATGAAGCAGCATAAATGCTGCTACTGTTACAAAGTTTGGATAGATCTGGCCCGTTCTCAACTTGTCAGTAAGTAGCACCATTCCCCAAAGTGCCCACTTGGGCGCTCGCAACACTCCTTTTAGTCGTTGTTCACAGCACATCCTTAGCACACCTTCACAATATTGCTTCGCAACAACCACATGGTGTTCGGAATTTGGGTTACTTTATGGGAGCGGATATGGCCCTTCGGACACGATCCGGGGCGCAAAATAATTTGCGGTGGATTTGAAAGGTTGTAAAAGATCGCCCAAACGCGCAGTCTTTGTTCTTTAGTCGATCCTCATTACAACCTTTCTGAAATTAAGATATCCATTTTGTAGCATGTTCATTGCGTACAGTTGGAGTTTAAAAGACTAAGAGAAGACAAGTGTTGTATCCCGAAGATAGGGGTACATCTCAGTTTACCTAAGTGTCGCCCACAAAATGGTTTCGCCGCCCAAAGTACCGCTTGGGCGTGCGCCTCAGCGCCATTAAAAACAAAGTGTAACTGAACTGCGACGGCCCATACATATATAGAAGACACCATAGGAGGAGTCAGGCGTGCATATGGCGTCATTATTGTCTGCCCCACCCTGTGTAAAAGGCGCGCGAAACAGGCGTCTGAATGTAGCGCGAAAGCAACACCCGGGCGCCATTTTGAGCTAGCTTATTACAGCAAGCAGACATGCTAGGACGAGCCTCCCCTCTTGAACGGCGCGAAACTCGCCTTCTGGTCCAGATGGATTACGACGGGAGGCTAGGGCCCTGTGCACATCCCAACAGTCACAAGACTGAAGTGTTGAGACAGATTTCACAGGCGATGGCAGCATGGTTTAACACCATGCCGAGCCAGCAACAACTCCAGGAGCACTGGAGTGACCTGAAAACGAAAGACCCGATCCGGGTGCGGCGCATCAGGCGGGAAATTCGGCAGCAGGAAGAAGGTAAGTTTTTGCGTTTAAGAATGTAGTCTGATTGGCGCATGTGACTTTCTGTTGTGAAAGTTTCCTACCTTTTGTCAGCGACGTTTTGGCGCATGAATTATGCGCACAAACGCATGCTTACAAACACACATGGGCTGGAACATCAACATTATAGTGAAAGTGCCATACAACACACACAAGAAACAACTTATGTTTCATGCCAGCCTCCACAAATTAGAAGCAGTAATTGGCTAATTAATGCTCTAGACCTTTTACATTGACTTCTCCCCCCCCCCCCCCCCCCCAAAAAAAAAAAAATGTTTTAATCTGCACTAGGCCTCCTGATTTTGTCTTTTGTGGTTTGCCCATGTGCTTTTGCTATTCCATGTATATAATGAAGACACTTGTTACAACTGTGCTATACAAATTTTACGCAAAGGTATGCATTTAGATGTCAAACCTTTTTTTTGTTTTTTTTTAACTGAAAAATTTAAAAAACCGCTTTACCACCAATATTGATTGTGTACTTGCTTTTTATCCACTCAGACGAAACATCACAAAGGGCTGGGCGACGCCCTGCAGCGGCAACGGCGCTGAGCCAAGAGACCCAGCCCTCAAATCCACCACCAAGTGCCTTAGAGGGACCCTCTTGTAAGTTTCAAGGAGGATAAGCTTAAAATGAATATTCAAAAATGTTTGCTGTAACAGTTTGCTTATAGGATTTCGCCGCCTTTGCAGCTTGGGAAAGTCCGATTCCTTTATCGCCGGAGGTTTCCCGAGAGGAAGTCCCTCGTCTGAGATCTCCACAGCCGGTGGTGGATTTGGCTGCCCGCCTCCTCTTTGAGTACCGCCCTGCTACAGGTAATTGAAAAACACAGCCGCTTAAAATATATAAGCTGCAGCTGCACTTTGTACCTGTGTTAGCATATTTCAGATGATTGTTAGTTACAAACATGTACTTAGAAGTTGCAGATATATGTATCTGCAAATGGGTCGGCTGCACACGTTCCTTGGTAGTATTTTAACAATTGCAAGTGTAGGCCTGCATTTTGCAATGGCAAGAAGCTCTAGTTTGAGTACATTATATCTCTGCAAACCTTGTCTATCCACTATTGTAGTTTAGAGTCACGCATTTCAATACTTTTGATGTGTGAAAAACTTAACCGTTGCAGAAACTGATGTATGGTTTCACAACTCATTTTACAATTACCAACTTTTTTTAATTAAGTATTTGTATATTGAACTTTTTCAACTTTTTCTTTTACAAATTTCAAACATATTTCAAGCACATTATACGTTTTTAATGTACAAAACTGTTTCCCTCCCAATCCCTCCCTCCACCCCCCTCCCTTGGTCTCTCTCAACGTTTAGTCCAGAATATGTAATTGTTTCAAAATTCGGAAAGTTCCAACTTGTGTTTTAACAAAGTTCAGAGAGGGCTTTAACAGTGAATGTCCATTATAACTCAATAATAATTTTCCTTTTTATTCTCCTGTTTTTCTTCCTCCAGGTAAAGGTAAAGTTGTTCCTGCTCAGCTCGGGGGAAAGAATATATATTTCTGTCAGTTATTTGATCTCTCTCTCTCTTCATACTCCATCCCTCAAATCATCACGTGGCATATTTTCATTGTTTTGTTGCCTTTGTTTTGTATATCTGCTTTTTCTCATTTAATAAACCATATTTTTTTCAATTATTTCTTTTTTCCTGATGTTTTCATTTCCTTCCCCCTCCCCCCTTCCCTTCTTCCATCGGATCAAATACCATTTTTGTGGATGTCGACCCACACGGCTTTCCACACCACTCTCCATACGAGTCTTCTCTATCCCACTGTCTGGCTTAGATTTGTCCGGGTTTGAGCCTGTATCCATCTAAGCCATATATCGTAGTACTTTTGGCTCGTTTTGCGCTTAACGTAAATATTTTTTTCCCATGGGAGTATTTGGTTCACTTTGTTTTTAAATTCGCCTATTATGGGAGGGGGGGCGCCCTCATCCAGCCAGTGCTGTGCAATCGTTTTTCCTGCCAGGTATAGTAACCTGCCTACTGCTATTTTTTCGTTTTCGTCTAGCGCTAGGTCATGCGTATACCCCAATGTACACACAAATGGTGTGAGATCCAAGACTATTCCAAATGTTGCGTTACTTGTATCGCATATATACACACACATATATATTTAGATGAAAAAACGATTTCATCTAAAACAGTGGCAAGTGAATTGCAGGGAGGCATTACAGTACCTTCTGCTGAGAATTCTGCACTGGACAGCTCCCTGCTATTACGAAGCCTGGATTACTTATGCAGGGGAAAGGATCAGCACTGGACAGCTCCCTGCTAAAACAAAGCGTGACCGGCGTCTCGGGAGCGAGCACGTCGGGCTGAAGCAAGCGCAGGGAGAAGAAGCGGCGGCCATCTTTGGGAAACTTTTTATAAGTTCATGAAACGCCAGAACTGTAAGTAGGAACCGGCTTTAAAAGCCATTTACATTGGTACTTAGTAATGTATGCTGAAGAAGGGGGACTGGGCAAAAAAAATATTTCACTGCTGCCTCGAGACATCTCCTTTAACTACATTACTTTGCCTGCTCTCATTAGGATCCTTGTCTTGTCCCCCTGCTGGAGGTTCACAGTACTGCATCTCTTCCTCCTCACATGTTGTGCCTGCTAGCTGTATGCCGGTCAGTGAGCTCCCCTGCACTTCTGTGCCCTCTTTCTGCTGCCCAGGGCTCCGTGCTTCCTCCTCTCTGCCCCTCTTTCCCCTGGCATACCTGGCCAGCTTCTTCACAGTGTCCATGCTGCTGCTGCTGGATGGCCTCGGTATGAGTGATCTCTCACCTTCATGCTGGCGCCGCCATTTTGGATTTGCCGGCCGCCTGCTTCTCCCCACTTTCCTTTGTCCTTGCCGCGGACCATCACCTCCGATGCTGCCAGCGCTGATTCTGCCGGTCTCCGCTGTCCCCTGGCTCTGTGAGTATCTATTTTTGAGCGGTTTGGGACCCGATAACAGGGTTTTAGACAGGATTATGCACGGAGCTGTGCTGAGGTGCTGCTGCTCACATTGCCGGTCAGGCTCCGCCCCCCACAATTACCAACTTGAGCTATGCTAAAAACCATGTATTACTTACATCACCCACGTGTATAAATTCATAATTACTGCAGTCAGTTAAAGGAATGACATCTGTTTTCTCCACAAACAACTTCACAAGATGCTCTTCTGCCTTTGCCTTGGCAACGTCTATGTCAAAATATAGAGAGATACGACGACTAACTGTTCGAGAACAAACACATTGTCGTTTTAAATCAACAATCCTAAACCAACATCACATAGGCAGGGTAGATTTTAGATCTCACATGTAACTTGCATATACATCAAAAAGCATCCGAAACAACACATAGAAACTTGGTAAAGTAAGCAGGGTGCAAGCTCAGTAATGGTTTAGCATTCTCAGTATATTCATCCCGCTATCCGTTAACCAGCAACCTTACCGTGATGAATAAGCAAGACACAGCTCTTTATCCTACAAACGTGTATCATCACAATATGCATCCTTCACGTCTGTACGAAACATTACTGTGTGCCCCATCATTTGCCTCATGATAGGGCACACAATTGTGTTTGTTACAGATTGTAATGCTGCATATTGTGATGTAAACAATGTTTGGAGGACCTGCATAACGCTGCAGGATGTCACTGACGGTAGATCTCCTTTTGCAAAAAGGTACACATGTCTGGGTGTTCCTATAATTCTATTGTGAACAGTTATGTGCTACTTTATCATGCAAGTAAACGAGCATTTATAATCTGCCTTGCGTACATGCCATGTCATTGGTGAACACCTTTCAAGTAGGCAAAACAAATCTTTGTAATGCCTTACACACACAATAACTACATAAGGCTTGTGGTGTCTGAGCGGTCATGAAGACAGACATAGCAACATGTGTATATATATATATGTGTATATATATATATGTGTATATATATATATGTGTATATATATATATATGTGTATATATATATATATATATATATATATACACATGTATGTGTGTATATATGTATGTGTGTGTATGTGTGTATATATATATATATATATATATATATATATATATATATATATATATATATATATATATATATATATATATATATATATATATATATATATATATGTATGGTGTACCAGAAGTCATGGAAAATAATAGAGGTACACATTTCCTTGGTCCTCTACTCAGTTAGACCTGTGCTTAATCATCAGACTAAGTTGAGTCCCTATGACGTTTTGATTGGTAAGGCCCCTGTTATAGGCTTATACTTTCTCTAGTCCCAATTGGATAAAACGAGAAATGTTTAGTACTGTGTTAGCCAGTGGGGAAAAATGTGACTGTATATATGTATATGCGTCTTCTGATTTTTTTCTATTAGCCTGAGGAAGAACCCAATGTAGGTTCAAAGCTCGCTATGACATTATGTATTTTTGTTAGCCACCAAAAGGTCTCATAGCTACAAGATCACTTTGTTTCTCTTACTGAGAACAGTCACATTTTGCTGTAGTCCAGGCATGAGACTCTCACTTCTCATGTGATTTTTTTACTCTCACTCATAAATGCATTTTCCTTGATTCCAGATCCAGACTTAATGTTGTGTTCTACGATGACTGGGTTGTTCTCAGAAGGACATATTGGGAAAAAGTTTGGAACACAGATTTCATGGACCATACCAGATCCAGTTGACAACTGCCATTTCAGTCAAATTGAAAAAAGAAAAGATAATTGGGTCCATGCCAACTACTGTATGCGAGTCTCCATCTGAAAGAATCAATGACCTGCTAAGCTATGCATATCTTATAAGTTATGATTATAGTACCATGGGTTTGGGCTTGAATAATAGGTTAGAAAATAGTTGAGACAATAGATGTATTAAAATTCACAAAATACTTGTAGAAAATTGACGAAATGTTTAATATCTACCAATGCTCTTATAATATCCTCCTCCATGCTTTGTGTGCCTACCCCTTGCTACCCTATTATGAAGGTGGTCAAGTCATGTTTATAAAAAGTGTTTGTATTCTTGTTTATGTGCCTAGGCTTGTATATATTTATCCCAAAAATGGTTACACATGGCTCGGTGAACCCTGGTAAGTTCTTATTAACTGGGGATTATCATACCATCTCATTTGTACAGGAAAGTGTCACTATAGACTGTATCCCTCCTAGACAGGATGTGCATGCGTGGAACTCATTAATGTAATGCCTTTGTTTCCAAATCACATCCCCATGGGGATTACAATGCAGACGGCTAGAAATCTTGCAGCAGGACCCGACCCACGCCCCTGCAGGGACCAGTGCGGCTCTCACCTCCTCTCACAGCTCCTGCTCTGTGATGTGCCGGCTGTCGCCACATGCGCAGAGCAGAGCCTGGGCGCTGGCAGTGAAATTTCTGTGCAGGCGTATGCGAGACTCGCACAGAAATAGAACATGCCGCGATTTGTTTTCCGCATGTATTTTTGTAATACAATCCTAGGCTGGCACGGGCGGAAATTCTATGGGAAATCCCGCTGCAGAATTTTAGCCCGTGTGCAGGGGGCCTATGTGAGATAAAATAGTAGAAAATTGGGCCATAGTTACTCTGCCTTCTATAGATGACAAGTTGTCTGGAGCCCTAGTAGCAGTAGTAGTCATGCTAAATTTTGTGTTACTGCAGAATGTTCTGTCATGCATGGTGAGCTCCGAGTGCACACTTTTCCATGGGAACTGCAGTTAATTGGCTGAGGACAATAGTAAACCTTATGTAATGTTTATGGACTAGGCCTACTAGATTTTATTTGCCAAATCATACTACGAATTTGAGATTAGTTAATGCAAGTTACTGATTGTCTAGATCCTAAAACTTTCTGAATATTAGGGCTAGCTAACCAACTAATGCAATTCATTAATTTTGTAGTTAAAGGGGTTGTACCGCGAAAGCAAGTGGGGTTATAGACTTCTGTATGGCCATATAAATGCACTTTGTAATATACAGCGTGCATTAAATATTGGCCATACAGAAGTTATATACGTACCCCCCCCCAGTGTTGGCGTCCATGGCGCCGACCGAAGCCTTCTTCTCCCTCGATTAGACGTGCAGAAGACCTGTGCGGCGCGAGCACGCCCGAGCGGCCCCATTCAACGGGACAGAAGAGCAGACTGCGCAAGCGCGTCTAATCAAGGGAGGAGAAGGCTTCGGTCAGCGCCATGGAGACGGGGACGCCAACAGCGGGGGGGGGGGTGTAAGTATATAACTTCTGTATGGCCAATATTTAATGCACGATGTATATTACAAAGTGCATTTATATGGCCATACAGAAGTGTTTAACCCCACTTGCTTTCGCGGGACAACCCCTTTAACTAACCAATATACAATAGTGCTAGATTACCTTACAGTTGCCTGAAGAGTGCTATATGATAGTATGTTTTCTATTTTGTTACACTTAGGAATTCTCATGTATCAAACACCGGACTACAATTTAGAGCTACAGGGAATCCTGTGTTTTGGTTGAAGCCTGGCACTTCCACACTGCTGAGTAATACTGAAGTAATAGCTCTGGGAGCATCACTATGGGGGGTCCGGGGACTAGCGATAACTAGTGTAAGGAAAATAAATGGTATAGTATGTGATATGGCAGGAGGACTTAATGTTACCTTGTAGACCTTTGACTTGTTACTGGTGGATGTACAAGGTACTTAAAATGCTGTTCTACAGAACAGAGCTATAATTGATGTTATTCAATCATAGATGTAAAACATTTTTGTAGTATTTGTTGTTTCAACCTAACTGATAGTTTGATTGACTTCCCGTTTCCCGCTTCAGTGTATTTGGGTTTTTGCTTATTTTTCCTTCATACTTTGTAGTATAGTGGTAAACTTGTATATTCCTTAGCTGTTACATTCAGTGCATGCATGATCTAGTTTTTATACAATAATTGGCTCACGGTCTATTAATACACAGATTTGTAGTTTGTTAAAAAGGAAAATATGGTTTTGTTTAGGTGAAATTCAACTCATATATGACTAAATGGTTGCGTCAAGCTTCATCTATCCCAGCATGCTGCAGATATGAATCCTCCACTCTTGGACCCAGGGTTAGAATAGAGGCCTTGGGGACAAGCTGGGGCCGCCCTATGTGGGTTATGGATGGTTCCAAGAACCTTCACCTTCCTGGTTGTTAGGTAAGGCAACACATTCCCTACTTGTTAGCTCAAGTTTTTGGGATGAGGGAAGAGGTCATGTCGTTGACGGTATGGGAGAGAGCTGGGTAGCATGATAAATCAGCTGCAAAAGTGGGGACCGTGAAATAAATATGACGCCATGTTCATTCCTATGCGAGGCCATTTTGTGAGCAAGTAGCCATCTTTGTCATGTCAACTTAGTCATGTATTTTGTACTTTTCCTTTCATAAGATTTGCTAGCATATATTTCTTTTACATCTTCTACATCTTAGATCTGATAACTCTTCCTTAACTGTTTGCGTAAATTCTTTAACGAGATCTCTGATACAATCTTTGGTTGGCAGAGCTTTGATGTATTTTTTTTTTTATATCTGTGTCTGAAGCCAATAGCGAATTGTCTTCCGATTCATTTTCTGAGCCTGGGTGAGAAGTGGTGCAGATTTTATCCTCTTTGTATAGCATCTGTTTGAGTTGGTTTATATGTAGAGTATTGTGGGATGATTTTCTGGAGGCTTTCACAGAATCCTGTGGGGGTTTTTTTGGATCCTAGAGTCCCTGGTGTTTTTAGTGTTTACTGGTTTTGTGGGATTTGCCATTTTGCCGGTCTAATTTATCGTTACGCTGGAAGAGTCAGAGATTAATTGTTTCACATTATTTTTTTATTGTGACCGTTTCCTCAGGTGTAGTGCCTCTGTAGGTGATTGTGGGTTGTTATATTGTCCACCACCAGGCTGCACCACAGTTGATATGTAATTAAAAAAAAAAAAGACCAATCCCGACTAAGAGAAAATAATGTAATGGACTGAGTGAGAATATTCAGTTTATTCCAGATGACTAATTAGGAAATTATAGTACTAGTATTTCTGATGGCACAATGCGCCACTGACTGATATAATATAGTGAATGGGATTGGAGTTGTAAGCACACAGCTGCTGTTTTATGACCTGCTGGTTTAGGATCTGCGATGACATCACTGTCATTGCTTACATGCGCGCGTCACACACAGCACACATGGCTCTGCTGCATGCGCGGCGCAACACACGGCTCTGCTACATGCGCGTCACGATACACTGCTCTGCTACATGCGCGGCGCGACACACGGCTCTGCTACATGCGCGGCGCGACACACGGCTCTGCTACATGCGCGGCGCGACACACGGCTCTGCTACATGCACGGCGCGACGCACTGCTCTGCTACATGCGCGGCGCGACACACGGCTCTGCTACATGCCGCTGACTGATCACATGATGATGACATCAGTCCTGTGAGCACATGGCTGCTTTCAGGCTCTGCGTGTTTTATGCCTTAGGACCTGTGATGACATTATTGTCATGTGATCAGGGGCAGAGCATGTAACACACTCACTCACATTTTCATGGACAAGTTGTCGTTAGCACTTTGATGGCCTGTGATAGAGGCAAAACATTTCTCAAACCAGGGGTAAGGTGTGTAATTGAGTTAGCAGAAGGCGGCTTCTATGGTGTTGACAGCAAATGTAGCACTTCTGCAAAGATTTACTCAGCCCTCCTTTGGTAGTCTCAGCTGGAGCTGGTATCCTTCTTATTCCAGGGAGCTGATGGTGTCCTCTCTGGTGGGTGAACATTCAGCTGCTATGTGTTGGCTGCTGTGTCCCTCTTTCAGGTGGCATGCAGTAGGCACACTCTTCTCTCGCATCTCAAGACGGCCACCGCCAGCGCAGAAGGTTGAGTAACTAGGGGGCTGGGAGCACCTAGGGCACAGCCGCTTGTTGATTGTTGCTCCTGGTGGTAGAGAGGTGAAGGGGATCCGCAAGCACTGGGAAATTGATTGCCGATATGGAGCGTGTCTCCAGGCCACTATCTGTCAGGTCGGCTTCACTCCTGGGCGGCCCCAGAGCAGCGTGGCAGCAGGCTTTGTCAGGTCAGCAGTAGCACCAGGAAGGTGCTGACGTAGAGGCTGGTGCGGCAGACAGGTTGGGGGGGGATTTGTTTCAGTCCCACGCTGGGCCGGACGAGCGTGATACTACAGGCCGCGGATGCAAAGGCCTCCGTGGGACCCAACACATCCTGCAACAGAACACTGATGGCTCTCTAAATTCCACCAGCACAGGATGCTTTAAAGATAGGGGAGAGCAGCGAGAGTGTAGGTGAGGTGTTCTGGTGACAGGATGGTAGGGATAGCATTCTGGGATCCTGGTGCTCAGCACATTCACATCCGTCAGCCTAGAATGCTAAGCCACTCCCCCTTGTTGACATCTTTTTTTGTTATAAATATAAGTAGAAAACCCCACAAGAATGCATTAAATATTAATTATATTGTTTTTTACAAGAGAAAAAAAGCAGACAATAAAAGTTTGAAAGATGCCTTATACTTCTAAAATTTATCTATGAAGGTTTGTGGCTGGCTGCTTGATTTTGGACACCCATTTTCAAATTGAGTGTGGCAGTAATAACTGAACTTAATTAAGAATGGTGTTTACATACATCTGGTTAGTAGAGGGTAACTACTCCTACGCCTCGTGATACTTCACAGCTGTATTTATTTAATATATAGAATATTATGAAAATATTCTCAAGGTAAAATCCCTCAAATACAGTAATAAGAGCACAATAAAATTACTGATTTTATTTCAAGCATGCACATGCGTTCTAAAAGTACATAGCTTTCATATTTTCTAAAGTGCAATTATGTACATTTATGCAGTAAAAATGTTCTTCTATGCTATAGCACAAAATGTAAACATTGTTTAAAGTAAATAAATAATGGAGATGAAAAAACAAACCCAAAAGAAAATGTCACATCATAATACAAAGTCAAATCAAAACTAAATGACTTCTGAAAGTATTAAGGTGCCCACAACTATAAATCAATACTGTCTTGCACTATATGTTGTTTTGTGATATCTGTGCATATGAGTAGTTATCTACAACCATGTTATCTATTGGAATTATTTCTCTGTGGTATTTGAAGGTTCTCTAATAATAATCTGGTAAGGAGGATCCTTTACTAAGATTATAATATTCAGGGAAATAAGATGTGAAAGTATTCTGTATTATTCAATAGTTAAATATAAATTAGTCTTAAGCTCATGAAGCTATGTAAGCTGGACTAAAATGTCCTTGATACTCAGGAGGGTGGTTGAGCATTTCCTGGAGACCATGTTTTGTCATTGTATCCGTATTCTTTTACTCTTATCAGTGTAAGTAACGTATGCACACGTTATATGCATTCATCAGCACCAAAGCTTTACAATAATTTCTTACTTCTAGGACGGTTTCTTCTGTGATTGGACACTATACCTTTCTTTGTTCTTCTTTGTGCTATTAGAGGGGTTGTCTCACGCCGAAACGGGTTTTTGTTTTTTTCAATAGGCCCCCCGTTCGGCACGAGACAAACACAAGGGATGGGTTAAAAAAAAAAAACGTTTAGGACTTACCCGAATCCCCGCTCTGCGGCGATTTCTTACTTACCTTACCAAGATGGCCGCCAGGATCTTCACCCACCATGCACCGCGGGTCTTCTCCCATGGTGCACCGTGGGCTCTGTGCAGTCCATTGCCGATTCCAGCCTCCTGATTGGCTGGAATCGGCACACGTGATGGTGCGGAGCTACGAGGACCAGCTCTCCGGCACGAGCGGTCCCATTCACCACGGAGAAGACCGCACAGCACAAGCGCGTCTAAAATCGCCAGAAGACGGCGAATTTAGACGGATCCATGGCGACGGGGACGCTAGCAACGGAGCAGGTAAGTGAATAACTTCTGTATGGCTCATAATTAATGCACGATGTACATTACAAAGTGCATTAATATGGCCATACAGAAGTATATAACCCCACTTGATTTCATGAGACAACCCCTTTAATGAAGCTAACATTGGGCTGGTCCCTCAGAAAGAGCATAGTAGTGACTTCACACAGATGATGTTTCTTGTTCTTTCTCCGATGACCATTGTTAATTCGGACACGTGAGAGAACTTAGATACTGGTAGACTTATTGCCAATTCTAAATTTAAAGGAGTTTGCCAACACATCAAACAACAAGGAATTTATCATCAGAAAATCACTTGACAATCAGAATAACTGTTATATATTGTGTTTTTCATATAGTCATGCTCATTTACACGTAGACTGTTTGGATTTGCATTGTGGTTTCTGTCATAAATGGAAAATACAACTGTTGCACGATGAACACCAGCAGTGCAAGAGAGACCCAATACACTTGTAATTGGGACTGTCATTTTAATGGGAAGGATGGTACTGGTTCCCCGATAATAAGACCCTGTCTTATATTAATTTTTGCACTAAGAGAGGCACTAGGTCTTATTTTCAGTGGATGTCTTATTATACGTACCTAGCTTCCATGGTCCATGTCCTCCCACTGGTCTCCGGAGTGCTTTCTTGTAGTCCTCAGCCACTGAAAGAAGATCGCTTCCTGGTTCTGGGATTCATAAATCCCGCCTCCAGGAAGCAATTGGATCTAAAGTGCTGCCAGCCAATCAATGCAGCGCTTGATGAAACACTGTGATGTTGTGATTGGTTCATCAAACGCTGTATTGATTGGCTGAGCAGCGCTCTAAGAACCAATCAACAGCCATCTCATTGTGGAGGCGGGATTTTTGAATTGGCTGAGTGGCATTTGTCTCAGCGGAGTCTCTGCATCTCTGTTGGCGGCTTTTCCTCACTCCGCAGCAGACATTGCTGTCACAGCTATTGCTTTGTTTCATTGAATGCTGCATTGATTGGCTGACAGCGATCGAGAACCAATCAGACCCATCGTTTCCTGGAGGCAGGATCAATGAATCCCGGAACCAGGAAGTGATCTTCTGTCGGTGGCTAAGGATTGCAAGCAAGCACACCGGAGCTCCAGAGACCAGTGGGGGAGAACACAGACCACAGCTGCTAGGTAATATATTGTGTTTTTTTTGTTTGTATGTGTAATTCAGCTAGGACTTATTTTCGGTGTAGGGCTTATATTTCAAGCCCTCCCAAAAAAATCCTGAAAAATCAGGCAAGGTCTTATTTTCGGGAAAACAGTACTACATGCTGTGCTATTCTTCCTATCAAATATGACTACAGAGGCTCTATGAGCAGAACCAATTTATGGTACATTTATATGTAACATTTTCTTATAATATCAACTGTGTAAGAGTGTGAACACCTTATGGTCATATAATAATTGCAACTATTCATTTGCATATTCAGTGGTTCAGTCGTACTGGTAATTTGGTACACTTTTCACCAAACGATCATTTTACACATGGACACTAGAGAATTTTCATTATGAACGCTCAATCGATTTCTGGTGTTATTACACTAGTGTTTTTTTCCCTGCAAAACACAGTAGGAGCTACGCTGATTGCAGACAGCACCTTGTCAGTTCAACCTCTATGACAAATCCAGGTGCTGGCTGCAAACACAGTTTCCCTACTTGCATTTTGCAAGGGAGAATTGCTGCCATGTAATATTACTCTTAAGGTGACTACTCACTACAGTTTTTTTTCACTGTGAAATTCCCGGTAAATTGCGATTTTGTGCGATCGCGCTTTTAACATTACAAGTCCCATAGACCCCTGCAGAAATAAAAGCGCTGCGAATTTCGCAGTGAAAAAAAACTGTAGTGGGTAGTCACCCTTAGGGCTCATGTCCACAGGCAAAATATGATTTAAGATCCGCAGCGGATCTCCCGCATGCGGATCCGCATCCCATAGGGATGCATTGACCACCCGCGGGTAGATAAATACCCGCGGATCGTCAATAAAAGGGATTTTAAAAAAAATGGAGCATGGAAAAATCTGGACCATGCTCCATTTTCGTGCGGGTCTCCCGCGGGGACGGCTCCCGCGGGCTTCTATTGAAGCCTATGGAAGCCGTCCGGATCCGCGGGAGACCTAAAATAGGAATTTAAAGTATTTACCATCCGTAGCGGACCGGGAAGGTCTCCTCTTCCTCACGGCCGCATCTTCCTTGCTTCGGCTCGGTGGATGTGCCTGGCGCATGCGCGCGGCACGTCGGCGACGTGCCGCCGGCGTGAGGAATTCACGAAAAAAAAGATCCGGCCGTGAGGAACAGCTGACCTTCCCCGCCCGCGCCGGATAGGTAAATGCTTTTAAATTCTTATTTTCGGCGCTCATGTCCGCGGGGCAGGAGGGACCCGCTGCAGATTCTACATGGAGAATCTGCAGCGGATCTTATTTTCCCCGTGGACATGAGGCCTTAGGGTGACTATTCACTAGCGTTTTTTTCTGCTGCGAATTTGCTGCGGTTTTTTTTCCAAATGTCAATGGGACTTTCTAATGTTAACTTTGCAACGCAACAAAAACGGCTGCATTGCTGTGTTGCAAATTTAACATTAGAAAGTCCCATTGACATCTGGTAAAAAAAATAAATGCGAATTTGCAGCGGAAAAAAAAGCCAGTGGGTAGTCACTCTTAATCCAGATTATTGCTACATATAAAATAGGTTTTGTCTCATACGATGGCGGACTAGGCAAATTCTTAGCTAACACAGAGGACCACTTTTCTGTGGTTCCTGCAGAATGCACATATATTTTTCTTATATGTAAACATGCACATATGAATCCTCTTACTCTTGTTCCGCCATCAAAGCCAGCTTCACATAGGTGTACACATTTGTGCAATGACTGACGTGTTTGTGTGTGTGTGTGTGTGTGTGTCTGTGTATATTTTGCTGTATTTTTGGCACACACATGTTCTGCGTATTTGTGCATGCAAAAAACATGTAAGCATGCTCCCTTTGATCCCAAAGGCCAATCAAATTAAATATGGGTGAACTGGTGTGTAATACGCACCACAATAGAACATGCTGTGGAGAGTTTTTTTTGTGCAACAGAAATGCGTGCACAAAAAACGCACGTCACCTTTACAGTTGCATTCAAATTGGAGCAGTGAAATTTTTGTAGATCTGCACTAAAATTCACAGCCAATTATCTACGTGTGAATGCACCTTCAGGGCTTAGTCACATCGGCGCCCGTGTTACTGCAGGAAGAAGACAGCCGCACTTCAGGACAGATGTCTCTCTGCAACGCTGGAAGAAAGAACATGCGAGCGGCTTCTTTGCTGGTAATGTGTTCTTTCTTCGGCGCTGGGGGGAGTCGTCCGTCCTGAAGTGTGTCCGTCTTCTTCCTGCAGTAAGTTCTCAGTCACATGGGCGCATCGGCGCCCATGTGACTAAGCCCTCAAAAAGAGAAAAGCTGGCTGTGCAGCCACCCAGACTGCTCAGTTTGCAGTGCTATGTAAACCTTCACTAGCACCAGAAGCATAACCGATCCTGTTAGACCTTATTGAGTTATATCTGTACTTACTGGGATTCTCTTGTAAATACCATGAACTCTATAACCTGACTATCTTGTGTCCTCCAACTGGAAATTTGCCCACCTCCAAGCAGAAAAAAAAGTTTCTTGACACAGGAGGTGGCTGTATGGTAACGTCTTGTTAGCCATAACGATTTTCACATACCGTGTTTTCCCGAAAATAAGACACTGTCTTATATTAAATTTTGCCCCAAAAGAGGCACAGTGTCTCACAGGGCTGGCGCTTGATCCAACAACAGCACTCACTTGCCAGAGGCTGGGTAATTCAAAACCCTGTTACCAGAAAGAAGAGAATCCTTGGACAGACTGACATGGCAACCTGCCGCAGCGTCGGAGACCAGCGCAAGGACCCGAATGCTAGCGGCTAGGTGAGAAACTTTTTTTCAAGTAGCGTAGCTAGGACTTGCTTTGGGTGGAGGGCTTATATTTCAAGCCTCCCCCAAAAATCAGGGTAGGGCTTATTATCGGGATAGGTCTTGGATCCTTAAACATAAATTATGGATAAAAAGGTTGCAATATTTGTGTTTCTATAATTTGGAAAACAGTGAATTCTGGGAAGTATCAATACTGTAAATGTTGATGATTCTGAGTAATCAACTTGGCAGTAACTGTAACCAGGTGGAATGTGAAGTTTTAAGCATGTAAAGTATTGTTATGGACAAAGGGTCTCGCACCATTAATGGCTTTTCTCTACTTTGTACAAGTATAATATAGGTGCAGTAAGTAGGGTGCCACAGGGTTCAGTATTGGGCCCCATTCTGTTGAATATATTTATCAATGACCTGATAGAAGGACTGCATAGTAAAATATTGATATTGGCAGACAATACGAAATTATACAAGACTAGCTGATATACCCGGCTTTTGCTACAGGTGCTTACATGTTGTTTAATCAGAAAATTTTATGAAGTCAAGGTTACTTTAGAGCAACCGAGGAATAAAATATGTATACACATAGAGGAGCATTAGATTCTCCTCAGGCTGCATGTACCGATGTCCCACTGCAGAATGTGCTACCCCTTCCACTCTCCTCATTTTGGACCTAAAGAATGCTTGTGCCGAATTTCACGCTTATATGACACTAAGAAGTTACATTACATAGGGGTGCACTTACTTTTGCAATTAGCATTGAATAATCGAGTTGTGACCCCTTTACTTTTCCTGTTTAAGACCTAAACTATGGTTGTGCCAAATTTCATGTTTGTACGATACCAGGAAGTTACATTACATAGTGGTGCCAATACTTTTGCACTTAGCATTGAATAATCGAGTTGTGACCCCTTTACATTTCCTATTTAGGACATAAAGAATGCTTCTGCCAAATTTCATGTTTGTACGACATCGGCAAGTTAGAGAATTAGATTTCGTACATTACACAGGGGTGCTAATACTTTTGCACTTAGCATTAAATTTTCAAGTTGTGACACCCTAAATTTTTCCCATTTAGGACCTAAAGAATGATCATCCCAAATTTCATGTTTGTACAACATCAGCAAGTTAGAGAATTAGATTTGGTACATTACACATGGGCGCCCATACTTTCAAACTTGGCATTGAATTTTCGAGTTGTGACCTGTTTACTTTTCCTATTTATGACTTAAAGAAGGATCATCCAAAATGTCATGTTTGTACGACATTGGGAAGTTAGAGAACTAGTGGCGAATCAGTCAGTGAGTCAATGAATGAGGGCTTTCACCTTAATATATATATATATATAGAGAGAGATAGATGAATATTGATAAATGTAAGTTTATGCACATGGGCAGGAGAAACTAATGTCACCAATATACCTAAATGGGGCACTGCTTGGGAAAAGTGATATGAAAAAAGATCTGGGCATACTACCGTAGTTAACTGTAGACTTAACTGAAACAATCAATTTCAGTCAGCTACTGCAAAGGCAAATAAAGTTTTGGGGTGCATTAAAAGAGGCATAGGGGCGAGGGATGAGAACATTATTCTTCTGCTATATAAGGCACTTGTCAGGCCTCCCATAGAAAACTGTGTACAGTTCTGGACACCGGTGCTCTAGAAAGATGTTGCAGTGCTTGAAGGGGTTCAAAGAAGGGCAACTAAATTAATAAATGGAATGGGAGGTTTGGATTACCTAGAGAGGATCAAATTGGGATTATTCACCCTAGAAAAAAGATGGTTAAGGGGTGACCAAATAACTATGTATAAATACATTAGGGGACAATACAAGGATCTCTCCTATGATCTGTTTATACCCAGGACTGCGACGGTAAACAAGAGGGTATCTGCTACGTTTAGCGGAAAGAAGGTTTCATCACCAACGCAGATGTGGGTTCTTTACTGTAAGAGCAGTTAGGCTGTGGAACTCTCTGCCTGAGGACATGGTGATGTCAAAATCAATGGAGGAGTTTTAGAGGGGACTAGACATCTTTTTAGAGCACTATGACATTATAGGGTATAGACATTCAATAGCCGAAAGGGTTGTTGATCCTGGAATCTTCTGACTGCTGGACTTGAATTCAGGAAGGAACTTTTCAAATGTTGATCCAGGGATTATTCTGACTGCCATTATGGAGTCGGGAAGGAACTTTTTTCCCCCCAAAATGGGGTAAATTGGCTTTTGCATCATTGTTTTTTTTTTGCCACCTTCTGGATCAACATGGGGGAGGGGGTGAAAACAGGCTGAACTACATGGGCATTTGTCTTTTTTCAGCCTAGCATACTATGTTACAATGTATGTTACTATGTGCAATGCATTCGTGTGAATAAGCCCTTAGGGTGAGTTTACACAGAGGAAATGCTGTGAAATGTGCCCCAAAAAACTCCACAATAAAATGCAGTACAATGTAAGTGATTGAGGTTTTAACAAGCCGCATTCACTCACAGAAAAAAAAATCCATAGCAGAAAATAGTCGCACTGTGGATTTTCAAATCTATGGCATGTTTTATCTGTCGTTGAAAAGTTAGATTTTCACATTAGATGTAATTTAATGCAATGCACCAAATTCCACATGGAAGTCATATGCAAATTTTAGTGTGCATTTTTCTGCAGAAAATTTCTGTTACATTTGAACATACCATGAGGCTACATTCACACGAGCAAGAACCTCAAGCAAGTTTTGTGCATTGCAAGACGTACAAAACTTGCATGCATATGAACTCCATTCTTTTGAATGAACTTATTCGTATAAGCGATGCTGCAAAAAAAAAAAAAATCACAGCATGTTCTATGTTTTGGTGTTATTTCGGAACACCTCACACATTGTTTTCAATGGGACCTAGATTGCTCTTCCACACTTGCATTTTTCTTGCTCATTTTTTTCACATGATATCTCTGCGTTTTTTTTTACGCGAATGTGAATGGGACTTTCTAATTGCAAGTTTGTGCTTTGTGATTTTTGTTTCAATGCGTTTTGAACATTAGAAAGTCCTTTCGACCTTCGCATTAAAAAACACAGCGATATCGTGTGAAGGCACCCTAAGAGACATAGCACGGCACTCGCATACTCTAGGATGCACATGCAAGTGCGATGTGATGTTTCCCATTGAGCTCAATGGGAAACACTTGCGATCCTCTTGCATGAAACACGGACCTGAGGATCGCAATTTCACAGAAGCGATGCAAGGTGTTTTTAAAATTAATTTCTTGGCCCAATATCGTGCTCACCCATGTGAATCAGGCCTTAGGCCTCATTTCCAAAGCACATGCGGATTTCCGCAGTGTATGCAGTGCATGTCATGGTTAAATAGATTTTGTATTGCTTGCAGAAGATTGCGGATTGCGGTTTTTTTCCACGCGGATGTACGCGTATACACAGCGGCTCATCCGCCTGGAAAAAATCCGCAACTCCACCTCACAGCATTTTCCCCACCTTCCTAATTGAATTTAACCTTCAAATGCAATTGTGCATGCATTACGGATTGCACGCTTCCATAGAGAGATGAATGGAGCCCATCCGCACGTCATCCGCGTTAAAATGGAGCATACTGCTTTTTCTTTTCCGCTCGTGCTATCCGTAAATTAAATAAAATCACATCCGCAGGTGTAAAGTCAAGTGCGGAAGCCCCATTCTTCTCTATGGGCATCAATTCAATTTTGCCCATGGACATGAGGCCTTAGGCTGCTTCACCCTTGCATCTTTTGGTCAGTATTTGGCATCAGTATTTTTAAACTAAAAAACCAGGAGTTCGTCCAAAACACTCAAGAGGTCCAAATCTTTCCATCACAGTTCTCCACTTGTAGTTTTAGTTACAAACTCCAACGCCTAATAATGACCAAAATACTGTAGTGTGAAAAAGCCACCATGGCTCTCCGTAGAGGTTACAATGATCAAATTAGAGGTTCTGCTTTTTGTTATAGTCCTCTGCTGGGGTTGTTAAACCAACACCATGCTGCAGTGCTCTCTAGAAACTGGACAGCACGTCTCTGCCTTCCACCCACACCCAATAATATTTAACAGGACTCCTTATAGACTGGGTTCTCTCTAGTGCGATCACTTTCCATTGCTCAGCCTTATCCTAAGAACCAAACTGAAATAGCACAAATGCCAGATAGACCCCATTGGCTATAGCACAGGCATGATCCCAATTGTTTCAGATCTGTACCGGAGGTTCCTGTATATATGTGAACATACATGTATATTTACTTTATTTAGCCTTGAATTTGTATGACATTAAGGACTACTCAGGTCTAAAGCTTGTAAAAACACTTGTGCCAAATCTGATATCTGCATCAGCTACTTAACACTGAAGTATTACATGTCCATTATGAATGCAACTTGACCCATCCAATTATCACAATATCTGCTGCAATTTATTAACAGTCTGAGAATAAATAAAATCACTGCAGAGAAGTATTGATATCAGCCTAGAAGAGTATTTTACAGCACATTAGAAGTTAAAAGCATCTGTTTTATAAGAAATACCAAAATCCCCCACCATGCTGCAAGCTTACAGTGCTCAACACTAGAAATAAAGTGATTGAGAAACATACAAGTAGACACAGTCCACGACTGCACATTAATCACATAACAAAGTAATGTTACTCAATGCGGATGCAAGGCTTATGTCGTAAACTGCAGTTTCCTTGGATGTCATGATCACCTCTAGACACCATGTTCCGCTTAACTTATATACAATATCTCAGAGCGGTCAGCTCACAGTATACCTTGCTTGCTCAATGTCAGTGGAGATCTTTCTGGGAAGTGTCATATTTACAACTAATAATAAATTCCCCCTACATTACACTCGGCAAAGCTTGTTTTCAATGAGAACCTGCAGAATCATGAATGCAGCTGTGGAGTAAATATAGCCTATAACTCTGTACATAAATATAGGTGGCTTCTCTACTGAGACAGACTCTCAAACTCTATTAACCCTTTGCAATCCAATTTTGGATTCAGAGTTTCTTTAGGGGGCTTTCTCTTTCTGCCATTATACAATGCCATCTGCTGGCTAGAGCCAGTACTGCAGTATGTGACATGCCAGAGAGGCCCCCGACAACACAGCGGCCAGTAATCTACAGTAAGAATACCCTGCCGGACGTCTACCGATGTACAGCCTTCAATCAGAATGTCTTTAGACGTCACACAGTGGATTGGAAAGGGTTAACCTTCATTTTTCCAGTTGATTTGCGTGTTTCTCATAATTTACCTGCATGTTCAGCTTTCCAAAGTAAACGTCACACTTTATTGTCCACATAACACTTTTCCAAGTCCAACATAAAGACTTGTAAACATTTATTGTGAAGACCATGTATAATGATAATCGAGTAGGAGGAGAGAATGCCATAATTGGCAAGATTTTCCAGGAGTTTCCAGTCTGCGATGCAAAGGGCAGCAAGTACATTGAATATTTAAATACAGGGTGTGTGGAGAATAAACTTCCAGATTATTTCCTTTGGGCATCTTCATTTTGGTTGCTTAAGAAATATTTGCCAATGGGAAATTTTTGTACAGGTTGTTGAAATCAAAAAGAGGAAAGGTTAATCCTTGGGAGTAATGCTCAACTGCATGGTGTTTGTGTTGTGTTGTCAGCACAAACTTGAAGACCAGGAGGTGAGTACAGGTCTTGAAATAGCAATGTATTATTATTCTTCCATTCTCTGTACTTTTCACTAGTGATTTCATCACTTTCCAGGAGTTGGTTAATCATCGCCAAGTCATGTTCCTTGCACTTGTAAAAAAAAAAAAAATGATTTAGAAATATTATACAGTTTGCATTACTTTCTACTATATTAAAAGGCCACTACAGTGATTTTTTTTTCATCCATTATTTAACTATCCCCCCAGTATATATAAGTGGGCTAGAATTACATTTGTTAGTTATTCCTTTCTGTCTCAAACTCCCGGCCTCTTTCTCCTTGGATGGTCATGTGATCTCAGTTCTGACCAGCTCAGATCTACTTAGGGTTATCAGTTGAGTTTGAAGTCAGTTTCTCAGTTTTGACCCTACCACAGAAGCTGTCTAGTGGGGAACAAGACACTCCTATCACAGTTACTGATGATGATCAAAGGCTCATTTCATAACGTTATAATACAGGAGATCACAAGTCATCCTCCTGACTGTAAACTTATGGTCTGTAGATAATTTATGTGAATATAGAATACAGTTGGTAATGGCAGTGTTGAGGAGATGGTATAAGCTGAATATATCAAAGTACATATGTAAGGCACTTGAGGGCTCAGTTATTATTCAAGTACCACTTAGGGGCACTATTAGTATTAAGAGGGCACTCCTCTGAGATGTCCCTGAAAAACTTTACAAACACAAATTGTGAAGATCTGGAAAAGATCTTCAGGACGGCATGGGCCAGATGAAAAAGGGAAAAAGTGTACTCCAGAGATCACATTACCTGTAAGTTACTAAATGTAACTGTACTATAATCACATTTACAGTTTGCAGAGTGCTTGTGTAGAACTGGTATCGACCATTATATGGTCAGTGTATGGTGGTAGTATCAGTTGTTATATAACCACTCTGATTAGGATGCGCTTATATGATGAGTTTCAGTCAGGAGTGCCATAGTCAGGCCAGGAGACTCATCTGTATTATGAGCACAAAAATGCACCTGCAATACACTTATCTGATATTGGCTATATAGGGAAGGAATATCATTCTTGGTTTAGGTGTCATATTTATGGTCTGAGCTTGGTTCTTGTACTGTATTTTTATTTTTAAAATGTTTTTATTAAACCTTTCCAAAACATACATCAAAACACAACATGTGAAATAAAGATAATTGTCTCTACAAAATGATGGTAGTAGATAGGGTCCATTCCTTCATGCCTGTTTAGTTTGCACTGTTGGTTGGATGATATAATAAAGATATCTGTAGACATTTCAGAAGTAGGATTACATTCAGATGCAGTCTTAAAAAAACACTTGTTTTTTTAATTAAAAAAAACAAGAGAAAGGTAAACCAGACCTGCTATAGCCACAAAGTTGATGTGCGCCTCCTTCCAGTAAAACGGAGCGGAAGCAGTGCTGGTTGTCTTTCCAGTCGTCCATCTTGGTATGTTTGTATCGAAAATAATGAAGAAGATTAAATTGTTAGACTTGATTCAGGAGGCATGGTAGGTAGACTTGGAAACCCCTCCCGGACCCAATCGAGCATTTAGAACTCCCTAAAGGTGCGATTCCCCCAACCCCTGTTGTTCTTGAAACCAGCATGTATAATACAAAATAATTTTTGAGCCTGTCCCTGATTTTCTGTGGTAGATTCTGGGTAAAGCTCTCCCAGTTCATGAAAAAGAACCATACTATTCTATCTTTAAAGAGTGATGTTTCGGCCCAGTCCATTTGAAATAAAAAGGCCAATTTATCCAAAAATAGGTTGAAAGGAGATGCTGTTGGCCGTAACCACGCCTGTAAGATAGCTTTCAGACCTGCTTCCGCTATGAGATGTAATATTTTGCGTGCCCCCACCAAGCAACGATATTTGTTATGATCTAAATTACCAAAAATCGCCCACAGAGGTTCTTGAGCGCAAAAATTTGTCAGGTGTGTTGTGGTATAGTTATAGATTCGTGACCAGAAGGCTTGTATTATGGGGCAAGACCATAGACAATGGTACAAGTTTGCATTTGGCGCTTTATTTTTAAAGCAGTTTGGGGTGGTATATATGATCATGTGGTGTCCCTTCACAGGAGTTAGTCAGGATCTATGCGTAACTTGTCTCATTTCTAAGAATCTGGCTGAGGGTAAATACTTATGAGCAGATGACATTGATTCTAGAATTGTCACCGGAGCCAGATCTGGAGCATCCATGGACCACTTTCTAACTCCAGAATCAAAGTCATCTAATTCTTGCATATTGCAAATCGATCTGTAAAATTGAGAGATTAAGCCCCGTGTAGTCATTGGTTTAGAGATTCAGTTATTTCCCACGGAATTCCAATCAAAGTCTCAGATTTCTAGTAAAAGTTGTTGGATATAATGCCTAACCTTTAGATAAGAAAAAATTGGAATTGGCCGCTCAGGGAATTTTTGCTTCATCTCCTCGTAGGACAGGATCTGTTTTTCCTTTTTGTGTAATAATTTGTCTATTGAATAGATTCTCCTGGTGTGCCAATCGTGAAAAATCCTATGTGGGCTATTATTTTAAAAAATTGTTTTTTTTTTTTAATGAAGAACAGATATGGGGATGTGAGGAGATGTATGGCTGTCATGACAGTCTGCCCCTTGCCTTCTATGCAGTGAATATCAGGGGGTTATTTCTAATGGTTTCTAGTAGTTCTGTATATAGGAGGTGGAGAATGTTCTGCAGTCGTGTGGGGGTAGACATCTTTTGTTCTAAGGTTAGGTTTGCGAAGTTTGACTGGAAGTATATCCAATCTTGGATCATGCGGGCTTGTGATGCAAGGTTATAGTCCTTTATGTGGGGGAAATTGATTCCTCCATTAGACTTGTGTTTTTGTAATATTTTAAAAGCTATGTGTGGCAGTTTTCCACCCCATATAAAATGTTTATATAGATAATTGATTCTTTTCTCATCTTTTGGTTTTAAGAATATGGGTAGGGAGTAGAGGAGGGATAGCAAACAAGGGAACTCCACCATTTTTAAGAAGTTTTCTCTTCCCAAGATAAATCATTCCAGTAGCTTAAAGTTGTTTCCAGATTTTTTTATATAAGGTTCTATGTTTGTTTTATATAGTCTGGAGGGGTGTCTAGTGACATGTATTCCCAGGTATTGTATGGAGATTTTTTCCAATCGAAATGGGTATTGGGTCGTCCACAGAGGTCTTCTTGGTCCTTTGAGCAGCTGTGTTTCAGTTTTGTTTTGGTTTAGAGTGTAGCCTGACAGTCTGCCAATTTTCTCTATTTCTTATATTAGCAGTGTCAAGACATCCTTTGGGTTGCTAATCGTCAAAAGTATATCATCAGCAAATGCCTCTACTTTTATTTTTAGCTCAGCATATCAGATGCCCATCAAGTGGCGGAGACTATGGACAGGTAAAAAAAAGTGGCCAAAGAGGGCCTCCCTGACAGCCCCCCCCCCCCCCCCGGAACAAATCAATTATCAGTGTGCTAAGTTCATTCATGGTAAGAGTAGTGGTGGCGTCTGCGTGCATCAAGTTTCTGTAATTCATAAAGGTTTGTCCGAAATTATGATGTTCGAGTGTTGTGTATAGGAAAGGCCAAGCCATTTTGTCGAAAGCCTTCTCAGCATCTAAGATTAGAAGCATCATGACTGGGTTTTCTTGGGTTTGTGCAATTACAGTTGCCGCTATCACATGTCTAATATTTTTTAGGGCATTTCGTCCCTGTATGAAACCTTTCTATAATGTATTGTGTATTGAGGGTAAGGAAGATTGTAATCTGTGTGCTCATATTTTAGATAGTGTTTTGTAATCTTGGTTTAGTAGGACTATGTGCCTGTAAGAACAGGGATCAGCAGGGTCTTTATTCGGTTTGGGCAATAAAATGGTTCTGGAAGTCCCAAAGTCGTTTATTTGGGTCCCTTGCAAGTGTATTGCATTGTAAAGCTTAGTAAGCATCAGTACTAGGTCTATTGCAAGTATTTTGTAGTATTCCCCTGAAAAGCCATCAGGTCCTGGTGTTTTCTCCCTTTTGATGTTGCTATTGCCCTATGTACCTCTTCCTCCAGTAGTTCAGTATCCAGTGTTTGTGTTTGTTCTGTTGTGAGTTTAGGCAGTCCGAATATGTCTAGAAAGGTGTATATGTCTTGTCTGTTAGAAGGGTCTGCTCTGTAGAAGTATTCAAAATAGTTTTAGAATATCTAAGTGACCTTTTCAGGGTTAGTCACACTGTTACCCGTAGGGGGGTGTTTTAGGGGTAAAATCGATATGTGCGGCTGGCGCTGTTTGGTAAGACTGGCTAGTAGGCGGCCTGTCTTATTGCCCCATCTATAAAATGTGTTCTTTGTTAATTAAACTTGCCAGTGTGAATGAGTGTGCACAAAGGTGTGTAAGAGATGTTTTGCTGTCAAGAATGTTTGGTAGGAGTGCCAGTTTGGGAGTTTGCGTGTTTCTGTGCCCTCAACAAGGAGGCATGCAGTTTGGCAAATTTCTCGTAAACATTTTTTTTATTGTGGGAAACATAGCCTATGATATGACTTTGCATTACTGCCTTGGAAGCCATCCAAAACAGCGCTAAGTTTTCTTTGTGTTCCCTATTTTCATCTGCATAGCTGTTCCATTGGAGCTTCATGTAGTCCCGAAAGTCCTCTGAATCCACCAGATAAGTGAGGAATCTCCATATCTTTGACTATTGCTGGGAAGGGACCATCCAAAGCTCCAGTGAGACTGGTGCATGATCTGAGAGGATGATTGGATGAATTGTGGATTGATGGTGGCAATCAAACAGAGAACTTGACATAAGGAAAAAGCATAGGTGGTTGATAGGATGGGTCCCACCATACAACCACTCCCTATAGATGAGTGAGCACCAAAATGCTCGGGTGCTCGTTGCTCTAGTCGAGCTTTTCGGAATGCTCGAGAGCTCGTTTCGAGTAATGGACCCCATTGAAGTCAATGGGAGACTCGAGCATTTTTCAAGGTGACCCATGCTCCGCATAGGGGAGGGTGTGTGATTCACATGAAAACGGCAGAAAGTGATGGAAACACCACAGAAATGGATAAGGAAAAGTGAGGCAGCATGCATGGATGCATCTGAGGCTCCCAGGTCGCACCATTAAGCCAAATTTTGGGCAAGACCCTGGTGGACACCCCCCTAACAATTTAGTTGGGACAGACCATAATCAGCAAGGCACATGTGCTGGCACATCTTAGCTAAGCACCACACTAGGTGCAACAAGGGCCATTCACCACCTACGGTTGACACCAGTGCCTCTTCTCCTGTTACATGCTAGCATTGCTGTCCAAACCCGCCCAGGACGCAGGCATGCGCCTGCGTCCACAGCGTTCTGAAAATTTTTCTCAGCACAGCGTCCAGCTGTTCCTATTCCACACAGGGTAAGGCGCACCCCTTTGCATACTTTGCCGACGGGAGCTCCGCGACACCGTAGGCCGGTCCTTCCAACTCCTGACGTACCGCCGTTGCCCCCGCGCGGAGTGGCATGTGAAGGAGATGCGGCCCTCTCCTCTTGTCCCGGGGGTTCGGGTCAACCCGCCTTTGTCCGGGAGTACTGGCAGAAAGCTGGCGGTCTTTGACTTATTTCCTCAAAGCGCTGAGGAGTGGGGATGCGTACACTGGAGTCAATGCACCGCAGCCACCCCTCTGCCGCCTCCCTTTGGGACAGAACCACGGAGTTCCCAATCTGCCTGTCCGCCCGCGGTAGCTGGCGGGTGTCCGTCCGACCCAGGCACCCCCTCCGAACGGCCGGGCACACAACGACTCCTCTACCGGTTGAGGAAGCATGCAAAGAGAAAAAATTTTTTTTTAAATCTCTCCCCGAGGGGTTTGTTGACCAGTGCCCCGGGGAAAGACTGCATGAATTGTAAATAAATTAGTGGCCAAAAATGCACACTGTGCTGGGATACGTTTCCGTACGCCGTGTGACCCTTTTAAAATTGTGCTTCATAGCTGTCAAATCGCAGACAAATTAATGTATGATTGTAAGTGCCATCCCATGCCACCTCCATCACAGCATTTCATTAGCCACCAACGCCAGCATAGGGGGGACTCAGAGGCCAGTACTTCTACATTTCTAATGAAGAAAACAACCCATTTTAAAAAGAAGCATTTTTTTAACCAAGATTGGAGGTGAGAACCTGAAAGATTTCTTGAGCGAGAGTGCAGGGTATTTGTTTACCAGGAGTATAGGTGAACCCCTGAAAAATTTGTGTACCAAGAGTACAGGCAAACCCCTGAAATATTTGCGGACCAAGAGTATAGGCGAACCCCTGAAACATTTGTGGACCAAGAGTATAGGCAAACCCCTGAAACATTTGTGGACCAAGAGTATAGGCGAACCCCTGAAAAATTTGTGTACTAAGAGTATAGGCGAAGCCCTGAAACATTTGTTTACCAATAGTGTAGGCGAACCCCTGAAAGATTTATTTACCAAGAGTATAGGTGAACCCCTGAAAGATTTGTTTACCAAGTGTGCAGGTGAAACCGTGAAAGATTTGTTAACCAAGAGTATAGGTGAACCCCAAAAAGGATTAATTTACCAAGCGTATAGGTGCACCCTTGAAAAATTTGTTTACCAAGAGTGCAGATAAAAACCTGAAAGATTTTTCTAGCGACAGCTCGTACTTGCTTAATGGGATCCAGGTGGCGGTCCACCGACAGGCAAGCTATCGCCTGTCCCAGCCCCTGCCTCTCCCCGAGGGGCTTGTTTACCAGTGCCCCAGGGAAAGACAGCAAATACTATGAAGAAATTAGAGTGGCCAAACCAGGCACTGTTTCACCTCGCCCACACCCTCATTCGGACGCCCACGTCCTTGTCCTTGACCCTTACCCCTAAGGGTTTTTTGCGTACGCTTTAAGCCAAGAATAGTTAGGGTAAAATGTGGACAGCCTTGTTATATAGTGTGGATCGAGTGGACACACACTTAGACCTATTATGCAAATGCTTTCAGGCAAAAACCAATAAAAAAATGAAAAATGGGAGTTTTGTTAGTTCCTATATAGTCTGTGTACACCAGTAGCAGTATGTAGTATACAGCTGGGATGCTTGTCAATGCTTTGTGCGCAATACTGGTCCCAGGCAGCCAAACTGATGATGAACAAAAGTGGAGTTGTAGTCCTAAAAAAAGGACTGTTGTGTTTCGATAATTCCAATCCCATGCCACCTCCGACACAAAATTTCATGAGCCACAAACATGGGCATAAAGGGGACTCAGATGCCAGTACTACACATCTCCACAATTCAACAACCCATTCTAAAACAAAATATTTTTTTACCAAGAGTGCAGGTGAACCCCTGAAAGATTTCTTTACCAAGAGTATAGGCGAAAATTGGTGTACCAAGAGTATAGGCGAACCCCTGAAACATTTGGTGTACCAAAAGTATAGGCGAACCCCTGAAAAGTTTGTGTTCCAAGAGTATAGGCGAACCCCTGAAAAGTATGTATACCAAGAGTATAGGCGAACCCCTGAAACTTTTGTGTACCAAGAGCATAGGCGAACCCCAGAAACTTTTGTGTACCAAGAGTATAGGTGAACCCCTGAAACTTTTGTGTACCAAGAGTATAGGTGAACCCCTGAAAGATTTGTTTACCAAGAGTGCAGGTGAAACCGTGAAAGATTTGTTAACCGAGAGTATAGGTGAACCCCAAAAAGGATTAATTTACCAAGCGTATAGGTGCACCCTTGAAATATTTGTTTACCAAGAGTGCAGATAAAAACCTGAAAGTTTTTTCTAGCGACAGCTCGTACTTGCTTAATAGGATACAGGTGGCGGTCCACCGACAGGCAAGCTGTCACCTGTCCCAGCCCCTGCCTCTCCCCGAGGGGCTTGTTAACCAGTGCCCCAGGGAAAGACAGCAAGTACTATGAAGAAATTAGAGTGGCCAAACCAGGCACTGTTTCACCTCGCCCACACCCTCATTCGGACGCCCACGTCTTTGTCCTTGACCCTTACCCCTAAGGGTATTTTGCGTACGCTTTAAGCCAAGAATAGTTAGGGTAAAATGTGGACAGTCTTGTTATATAGTGCGGATCGAGGGGACACAGATTTAGGGTATTTTGCGTACACTTTAAGCCAAAAGTAAACAGTGTAAAATGTGTACAGTCTTGTTATATAGTGCGGATCGACAGAACACACACAGGGGTATTTTGCGTACGCTTTAAGCCAAAAATAGACAGTGTAAAATGCATACAGCCTTGTTATATAGTGTGGATCGAGTGGACACACACTTGGACCTATTATGCAAATGATTTCAGGCAAAAACAAATAAAAAAATGAAAAATTAGAGTTTTGTTAGTTCCTATATAGTCTGTGTACACCAGTAGCAGTATACTGTATAGAACCAGTAACAGTATGTAGTATACAGCTGGGATGCTTGTCAATGCTTTGTGCGCAATACTGGTCCCAGGCAGCCAAACTGATGATGAACAAAAGTGGAGTTGTAGTCCTAAAAAAGGACTGTTGTGTTTCGATAATTCCAATCCCATGCCACCTCCGACACAAAATTTCATGAGCCACAAACATGGGCATAAAGGGGACTCAGATGCCAGTACTACACATCTCCACAATTCAACAACCCATTCTAAAACAAAATATTTTTTTACCAAGAGTGCAGGTGAACCCCTGAAAGATTTCTTTACCAAGAGTATAGGCGAACCCCTGAAAAATTGGTGTACCAAGAGTATAGGCAAACCCCTGAAACATTTGTGTACCAAGACTATAGGCGAACCCCTGAAAAATTTGTGTACCAAGAGTATAGGTGTACCCCTGAAAGATTTTTTGACCCAGAGTGCATGGGAACCGCTGAAATATATATTTTTTTAACATACAGCTCATACTTGCTTAATGGGATCCAGGTGGCGGTCCACCGACAGGCAAGCTACCACCTGTCCCAGCCCCTGCCTCTCGCTGAGGGGCTTGTTAGCCAGTGCCCCAGGGAAAGACAACATGTACTATGAAGAAATTAGAGTGTCCAAACCAGGACAATTCATTGTGTCTCGGTGTCAGATAGCTGGACACTGCACTGGGATACACTTGTGGACTCTGTGGGCATATGAAGCTGGAACCAGCACGTTTGCTGAACTCCAGTGGTGAACCTCTTCAAAATTGGGGGCGAGAACCTGGAGGCAGCCCTCAGAAAAAATTGTTTTGACAGAGCCTGGAGGCAGCCTTCCAAAAAAAAAAATATAGTTTTTACTGAGCCTTTTGGCCCTCTGAAGAATTGGCTGTTCAGCGTGCGGACATGCTGGTTTAGGAGGAGGAGGAGGATGATCAGAGAAGGGTAGACCAAGCTACTTCTACCTCTTTTTGTGGTGATAGAGGGTGCATGGTTCTCCAGTTCCAGCTTAAAGAAACCTTATGTTAAGCTGCTTTCCACCAGTGGAGAAGAGAAGTCTTGGGAAATCCAGGCTTTGTTCATCTTAATAAGTGTAAGCCTGTCGGCGCTGTCAGTTGACAGGCGAGTACGCTTATCTGTGATAATCCCCCCAGCAGCACCCTCTCTGATAACACGCTAGTGGCAGGGCAGGCCAGCAGCTCCAAGGCGTACAGCGCATGTTTGTGCCACGTGTCCAGCTTTGACACCCAATAGTTCTATGGAGCAGAGGGATCACGGAGGACATTGGTACAGTCGGCTATGTACTCCCTCACCATCTTTTTACACTGTTCCCTCCTACTCAGCCTAGACTAGTAAGTGGTGACACAGTCTGGCTGGGGTGCCATAAAACTGGCAATGGCCTAGAAGAATGTGCCCGTGCCTGCGCTGGACATGCTGCCTGTTCCCTTCGTCCCCCCCTGCTAGTTGGCCCACTGAACTACGCCCCCTACTGCTAGCGTTGTCAGACGGGAACTTTAGTATCAGCTTTTTCACCAGGGCCTTGTGGTATTGCATCACTCGCATACTCCTTTCCTCTTCGGGAATGAGAGTGGAAAGGTTATCCTTATACCGTGGGTCGAGAAGGGTGAACACCCAGTAATCCGTGTTGGCCAGAATGCGTCTAACATGAGGGTCACGGGAAAGGCAGCTTAATATGAAGTCAGCCATGTGTGCCAGAGTCCCAGTATGCAACACATTGCTGTCCTCACTAGGAGGTTAACTCTGTCTCCTCCTCCTCTTCAGCCCATACACGCTGAACAGATGTGAAGAAAGTAGCATGGGTACCCTCTGCAGTGTGGCACAGTCTCTTCCCCCTCCTCCTCCAATATGCACTGAGAAACAGACGTGAGGGTGGCTGTCAAGCAACATATTGTCATCCCCCATCCCCTGTTCTATCCACAATGCGTCAGCCTTAATGCTTAGCAGCGACCTTCTAAGCAGAAAAAGCAGCGGGATGGTTAGGCTGATAATGGCTGCATCGCCGCTCACCATTTGTGTAGACTCCTCAAAGTTTCCTAGCACCTGACAGTTGTCAGACATCCATGCCCACTCCTCTGTGAAGAACTGCGGAGGCTGACTACCACTCCGACTGCCATGTTGCAGCTGGTATTCAACAATGTCTCTACGCTGCTCGTAAACCCTGGCCAACATGTGCAAAGTTGAATTCCAGCACGTGGGCACGTCGCACAACAGTTGGTGCACTGACAGCTGGAAGCAATGTTGCAGTGTCCTGAGGGTGGCAGCATCAGTTGACTTCCTGAAATGCGTGCACACCCGACGCACCTTGCTGAGCAGCTCAGACAAATTGGGGTCATTTTTAAGAAAGCGCTGAATCACCAGATTGAACACGTGGGCCAGGCGTGGCACATGTGTTAGTCTGCCTAGCTGCAGAGCCGCCACCAGGTTATGCCCATTGTCACACACAACCCTGCTGGTTGGAGGTTCAGCGGTGAAAGCCACAGATCTGTTTGCTCCGTCAAACCCTGTAACAGCTCTTGGGTAGTGTGCCTCTTGTCACTCAAGCTCAGGAGTTTCAGCATGGCCTGTTGATGCTTCCCCACAGCAGGCATGCAGCGCCTCGATCTACTGACTGAAGGCGACGTGCCCACACATGGTAATTGAGAGGTGGAGGAGGAGGGGGGGGTTGGAGAAACCATGACCGAGGTAGGACCCACAATTCTCAGTGTGGGTAGCATGTGAGCGGACACAGGGTCAGACTCGGTCACAGCCTCCACCAGGTTAACCCAATGCGCCGTCAGGGAGATGTAGTATCCCTGCCTGCCAGCACTTGTCCATGTTTTGGTGGTTAAGTGGACCTCCCCAGTAACCACGTTGGTGAGGGCACGGTTAATATTCCGCGACACATGCTGGTGTATGGCGGGGACAGCACAGCGCGAAAAATAGTTGCGACTGGGGACCGAGTAGCGAGGGACGGCCGCCGCCATCATGAGGTTGCAGAATGCCTCAGTTTCTACCAGCTTATATGGCAGCATCTCCAGGCTCAGCAGTTTAGAAATATGCACGTTTAGCGATTGTGCATGCGGGTGGGTGGCTGCATATTTTCACTTGCATTCTAATGCTTGGGTAATGGACATCTGAACGCTGTGCTGGGATACATTGGTGGAGGCAGTGGAGGTGAAGGGGTGGGTGCAGGCCGGGAGACGCTCGTGCCTGTGTCCTGGGAGGGGATTGCATCTCAGTGCCAGCATGTGACACAGGGGAAGAGGCAGTGATGTGACCCGCAGGCGGTAAATGGCCTTCGTTCCACATCGTCAGGTGCTTAGGTATCATATGCCTCCCCATGCTGGTGGTGGTCAGGCTGGTAGTGGTGGCTCCCCTGCTGATCTTGGTGCGGCACAGGTTGCACACCACTGTTCGACGATTGTCCACTCTCTCATTAAAAAGCCTCCAGACCTTCGAACACCTAGCCCTTTGCACGAGAGCTTGCCGCGAGGAGGTGCTATGGGGAACAGTTGGGGGATTACTTGCTCTGGCCCTGCTTTTCCCTCTGGCCACCCCACTGCCTCTTTCAACCTGTTGTGGTGCTGCACTTGCCTCCCCCTCTGAAGCCCTGTCTTCAGTAGACTTACCAACCCAGGTCGGGTCAGTCACCTAATCATCCACCAGCTCTTCTTCTGAATCCTCAGACTGCTCCTCCCTCAGACTTACTGCCCTAACAACCATCTCACTGACAGACAAATGTGTCTCATCATCATCCACAAACACCTCTTGAGACACTACTTGGAAGTCCCCACCCTCATCACCCTGAGATTGTGAAAGGTTCAAATTTTGGGCATCAGTCACGAGAAACTCAGGTGGCTCATGAACCGTTTTTTCCGACTCAGGGAAGGGACCCGAGAACAGTTCCTGGGAGTATGCCTGTTCTGAATTTCTCCTTTTCCTGGAGTGACCAGGACCAGGCTGGGAGGAAGGAGGAGCAGCCTGAGGATTCACAGGTCTAGTCCCTTGGCTAGCGTGATTGGACTGCGTTGAAGACTGGGTGTTGGATAAATTACTGGACGTGTTATCTGCTATTCACGTCATCACCTGATCACACTGTTGTGCTTTTAATAATGGCCTACCACGCGGACCTGCAAAATGTGAGCTGAAGCTAGGGAGCGTAGATACGCGGCGTTCTACAAATCCCTTTGCAGAAGGCACTGTTTTACCCCGCCCAGGACCTCAGCCTCTGCCCACACCCTCATTCGGATGCCCACGTCCACATCCTCGACCCTTACCCCTAGTCTTCATCATATTGTATAATGCACTTGGTCAAAATGCTAAGCAAACTGTGAAGTATTTTGCGTACGCTTATAGCCCAAAATAGACACTGTAAACTGCGTATAGTGTTGTTAGAGTGAATTGACAGGACACACCCAGGGGTATATAGCGTACGCTTTAAGCACAAAAAAAAGAAATTGTAAACTGCGTACAGTCAAGTTAGATAGTATGCATCTACAGGACGCACACAGGGGTATACAGCGTACGCTTTAAGCCCAAAATATACACTGTAAACAGCGTATAGTCTGGTTAGATAGTGTGAATTGACAGGACCCACACAGAGGTATATAGCGTACGCTTTGAGCCTGCCCCCCAAATATGTAAACCACGTATAATCTTGTTAGACAGCATGGATTGACACGGGTATATAGCGTATGCTTTGAGCCCCCAAATATACACAGTTAAGGGCGTATAGTCTTGTTGGATAGCGTGGATTGACAGGACGCACACAGGGGTATATAGCGTACGCTTTATGCCCAAATAAGACACTGGAAACTGCGTACAGTCTTGTTAGTATGCATCGACAGGACGCACACAGGGGTATATAGCGCACGCTTTAAGCCCAAAAACCCTGAAACAGTTGCATGTATATGGAGTCTGGCTTTGCTTTTATTTCCTGGTCATTGTAACACGACTTTGGCTTGAAGGAATGCTGCCTTTCAATAGGTGGCACTGTGGAGGATTTATTCCATCTCCCTTATTTGCATATTACCCAGAGGAGCGTGCTCGGCCATTTGAGTCTCCTCACTTAGTTTATAATATAGTTACTCTCCCTAAGGAGAAAAGATAGCATTTCTGACTCCCTAAGCCCAAAATATACACTGTAAACAGCGTATAGTCTAGTTGTATAATGTGGATTGACAGGACCCACACGGGAATATAGCGTACGCTTTGAGTCCTCGCCCCCCCCCCCCCAAAATGTAAACAGCATATAGTCTTGTTAGATAGTGTGGATTGACAGGACCCACACGGGTATATAGCGTACGCTTTGAGCCCCCCCAAAAAATTGTAAACCACGTATAGTCTTGTTAGATAGTGTGGATTGACAGGTCGCACACAGGGGTATATACGTACGCTTTGAGCCCCAAAATGTACACAGTTAACAGCGTATAGTCTTGGTAGATAGTGTAGATTGACAGGACGCACACAGGGGTATAAAGCGTACGCTTTAAGCCCAAATTAGACACTGGAAAGTGTGTACAGTCTTGTTAGATAGTATACATCGACAGGCTGCACACAAGGGTATATAGCATACGCTTTAAGCACAAAAAAGAAACTGTAAACTGCGTACAGCCAAGTCAGTATGCATCGACAGGACGCACACAGGGGTGTATAGCAGAGGGACAAAATGGAGAAAAAGGTTATAGTAATGACTTATGAAAAACCCTATGAACCCTCCATGTAGCTGGCAAATCAAGTTCACAAGCAAGCAGATTTACTACACGCATGATGACATGGGGACCCACGTAACACAGCGCCAGTTTCAAAGACAGAACCTTCAATTTGAGATTTCTAGAAGACAAATATACCTTTTGTCCCACCCTGTAAGGTTCAGATACTGACAGCCTCCTCCCACTACACAACTGCATACGAGCCCTCGTTGCTTCCAGGTTCTTCTCTACCTCTTTCCATACCCCCTGCAGCGTATCTGTGGCGACATCAGCTGCAGGACAGGCAGACGGAGTACAAATAGCTGTAAGTAAGCGAGGAAGCTGACCATATATGCACAGGAATGGAGATACCCCAGTGGAAGAACAAGTACGGTTGTCTAGTGCAAACTCTGCCAACGGCAGGCATTCTGCACACTGATGAGCCTTTTCGCTAGCAAACAACCGAAAATATTGCACTAAATCCTGGTTCTTCCGCTCAGTCTGGCCATTAGTTTTTGGGTGGAATGCTGACAAGAAGGAAAGCGACGTTCCCAGGTTTCTACAGAAGGCTCGCCAAAATTTCGCAACAAACTGAACACCACGATCAGATGCACTGTTCTCTGGAACCCCATGTAGACAAATGATTTCTTTGCAAAAATCTTGGAAAATTCTATCGCAGAAGGTAGCTTTTTTTAACGCCATGAAATGTGCTATCTTTAAGAAACAGTCTACAACAACTAGGATAGTGGTGAACTTCTGAGACTCAGGTAGATCGGTGATAAAATCTGCCGATAAATGCGACCACGAACGAAAAGCGCTGGTAACTGTCTAAGAGGCCCCTCCGGACGACGACTTTTACTGCGTGCACAGACAGAGCATCCCTTAACAAAGTTGCGGATTTCCTGAGACATGCCTGGCCACCAGTAGTGTCTAGTACAAAGATCCAGAATCCCCTGAACCCCCAGATGTCCTGCGAGAACAGATGAGTGAGACTCTTCAATGACTCTGAGACGCAAGGTCTCTAGCACAAACCATCTGCCCACCGGCACCCCCGAGGGAGCGTCCTGCTGACATTTTTGTAGATGAACGAGATCAGATTCTACAGCTGCCACCACCACCCCAGGTGCCAAGATAATCTCGTGAGCCACTGTCTCACTTTCCGGTGAACTGAAACTCCGTGAGAGGGCGTCTGCCTTCACGTTCTTCTCCCCTGGAATATATGTAACAACGAAGTTAAACCTGGCAAAAAACAATGCCCACCTGGCCTGACGAGCTGTGAGTCTCTTGGCATTGGCGAGATATACCAAGTTTTTATGATCAGTATACACGGTAATCGGATGCCTTACCCCCTCAAGATGGTGACGCCACTCTTCTAGAGACCACTTAATCGCCAATAACTCATGATTACCCACGTCGTAGTTACGTTCCGCCAGACTGAACTTCCGCGAGAACAACGCACATAATAATAATAATAATAATAATCTTTATTTGTATAGCGCCAACATATTCCGCAGCGCTTACATAGACAGGGGGGAATACAGAAAGACAAAATACAAACATTACAGAACCACGGTTACATATAGTAATCAGTTGATGGAAACAATAGGGGTGAGGGTCCTGCTCCAACGAGCTTACATACTACAAGTAATGGGGTGATACAGAGGGTAAAGGGGCTGGAGATGTGCACAGTATGGCGAGGTGGAGAGTGAGCGATGCTATACACATAGACAATGGTCAGACATTTAGCCGTGTGACGGCAGAAACGGTGTGACTGCAGGAGCGGTTTATGATGGCTAGCAGGGATTGCAGTCAGTAGGTCAGGGAGCATGTTATCAGGCGGAGTACAGAGAGGTTTGTTTAGGGAAGGCAGGTCTCCTGCTGACTTCCTGAGACAATACAGCCCCCGCCCCCACCTCAGACGCATCGACCTCAATGAAGAACGATCGCCGCGCGTCAGGCTGTACTAGCACCAGGGCAGCAGTAAATGCCCTTTTGAGATGACTAAAAGCCTCCAGGGCCTTTGGCGACCATCTTACCAAATCTGCACCCTTCTTGGTAAGATCGGTCAGGGGTTGAGCAATAACAGAATAATTCTTAAATAATCGCCGGTAAAAATTTGCGAAACCTAAAAAACCGCTGGAGAGCTTTCAAGTTATCTGGTCTAACCCATTGGAAGATTGCTGCCACTTTATCAGACTCCATTTAAATCTCCATGGGTAAAATCACATAAACAGGGAAAGACACTTGTTTTAATACAAAAAATGCATTTCTCCAACTTGACAAAAAGTTGGTACTCACGCAAACGGATCAGAACCAGCTTCAGGTGCCGCACATGTGAATCCCAGTCTCAGGAGTACACCAGAATGTCATCGAGATATATGACCAAAAATATGGGGGTATTTTTGGTCATATATCTCGATGACATTCTGGTGTACTCCTGAGACTGGGATTCACATGTGCGGCACCTGAAGCTGGTTCTGATCCGTTTGCGTGAGTACCAACTTTTTGTCAAGTTGGAGAAATGCATTTTTTGGAAGTCGTGGAAGACAGCGGGGGCATTACAAAGTCCGAAGGGCATGACTAGACATTCAAAATGTCCGAAAGAGGTATTAAACGCGGTCTTCTACTCATCTCCTTTTCGGATGCAAATTAAATTGTAAGCCCCTCTTAAGTCCAATTTGGAAAACCAGTGGGCCCCTACCACCATATTCAATAAATCAGGAATCAGGGGCAAGGAGCACTGGTTCCTCACTGTGATTTTATCCAAAGCCTGATAATCCACGCAAGGCCTCAATGTCCCATCCTTCTCTACAAAGAAGGGACCTGCCCCGGCAGGGGAACTGGACGGCCTGATATGTCGTTTGGCCAGAGACTCTGAGATATAGAACTTAAGGACTTCGTGCTCACGCCCAGACAAATTGAAAATGGCTCCCTTAGGAATGGGAAAGTCGGGGATCAAATCAATACCACAGTCCCTCCCTATGGGGAGGCAAAGTCTCAGACAGTTTCTTGGGAAATACATCATGAAAATCAGACAAATACTCAGGAATAAGTATGGTATCTGCTGAACACATGGATATAGTAGCTAAGTGACTATGACAGGACAACCCCCAATGTGTCAATTCCTGAGTGGACCAATCAAATCGGGGATTGTGCAGTGCCAACCAGGGCATACTTAGCACTACATCAACAGACATCCTTTCCGTTACCAAGAATGACACATTCTCAGAATAGAGAACACTCACAATGAAGTGTAACATGGGAGTCCTCCATTGTATAACCCCTGCAGACAAAGGGGTAGAATCAATATTAGTGAAGCGTATGGGAATCTTTAACGCCGAGAATTCAGTCATCAGAGGTCTGACAAAACTTAAACTAATCAAATTCGTGGCAGACCCCCGAATCAATAAAAGCTTGACCAGACCGAGTGAAATTCCGGAAGTCAATCTGACAAGGCACCAACAACTTAGGGAGTCCCAAAAATTGCCTAGGATCTGAAGTTTTCCGCCGGTTCAGACTGGTGTTGTAGACGCTTCTGAGGACAGGTTGCTACACGATGTCCGGCTCTCCCACAATAGAGGCAGAGGCGATGAGTCATCCGGAACCGTCGCCGTTCCTCGGGACTTAGGTGATCCACTTCCATAGGCTCGGCACCAGAAGTAAGCATGGGAGAAGTGGGAACAGGTATGCCAGCATCCCTAGCCTTAAGTTCCTCTTTTCTAGATCTCAGCCTCCTGTCAGCTTTGACCGCCAATTCCATCGCATCATTGAGTGTCATGGGAGCGGGATAAGAAATGAGTAGATCCTTGACTGTGTCAGAAAGACCCAACAAAAACGCATCTTTAAGGGTGCTATTGTTCCAAGAGGTTTCACCTCCATACAGTCTAAATTTAGAGCAATAGTCCTCTACCCACTGCTGCCCCTGACGTAGGGACATGAGATGGGATACTGTCAACCCCGCACTGTCTGGCTCATCAAAAATACCTCCAAGTTCCAGAAAAAACAAATCAACTGACTGCAGGCAAGCCGAACTCTCGGGTAAGAAGTAGGCCCATGTCTGCGGGGAACCCCAAAGTAAGGACATAATCAATCCCACTTTCTGGGATTCTCAGCTGGAGGAGCCTGCTGAAAAACAAAAACCTTACTCCTCTCCCCTGAAAATACCTCAGGAAGCAGACACTTGGGCTCAGGAATAGAAGGGGCGGTACAAACATGCACTAACTCCCGTTGCTCCTGGGCCACCATATGACCAGATAGGTCTTGGATCGCAACCACTAAATCCTGCAACTGACCTGCGAGGGTACTCATAGCCTCTATTGGAGAGCAATTTTAAGGGCCAGTTATTATGTTACGGTATACTACCCTTGATACGCTAGCCCAGGTGCCCTAGATCTCACCCATAACCCCTGTCCCTTTTTACTTGCCTCCACTCCTGGCTAACCCCAGGCAGGCAACTGGGCGTCAATCCCTACCCTCACTAGGGACCGAAAAAGGGACGTTGGCATACCTGGATGGAAAGGGTAGAATACTGATAGAAAAGGCAGATGTAAATAACCAACACGAACAATACTAAGTAGAACTGAGGCAGATGGCAAAACCTGATGGATAATAGCAAAGTATAGCAGACAAGATGACAGAAGCAGGAGACCAACCGAGGCAGACTAGCTAGCACACTGAGGAAAACCAATAACTGGCAGTGATTGCCAGTCTCTGCCCGACCTTTAAACAAAAGCCTCCGCCCAGGGGCAGAGAGAGGGAGGCAGCCAACTCCCAATAGAACATACTAAAAGGGAGCTTGTGCACGGCAGCTGCACTCACAGGTGTGCGCACGCCACCAGCACCACACCGCCCACGTCGGCCAGGCACCAGCCGGGGGGACGCGCCCCGACCGCGGGATCCCGCACAACGCCGCCTCGGGAGGACCAGCAACCACTGCATGATAACACTTTTAAATCAAGCTAGTGAAATTTCTAATATTAAAGTGCTTTGTACTAATGGGCTTCTCATGTATTTCTCTATTTGACAAGAAAGTACTTCATTTTTTAGCAACTGCAAAGAGCCTTGCCCACGATGTTTCAAAAATTTCCGTATCTCCAGCTACCGTTTACCAAGCTCAGGCGATTAATATTAGTAAAATGGCAAAGAAAATTGAAGAGTCAGTCTGAAAATCCTCCTCATTTGGTCTTGCATTGGGATAGTAAACTGTTGCCCTCAGTTGCCTATGGGAGTGTCAAAACTTTGGAAGATAGAGTTGCAGTTCTGCTGACTAGCAAAGATTTTGAGCATTTGCTTGACGTACCTGTTGCCCTGAAAGGCACTGGTGAGCAGATGGCTGAAGTAGTTATTCGGGAAGTGGACCGATTTGAGCTATGTGACAAAATCATCGGTATGTCTTTTGATACTACAGCATCTAATACAGGACTGATCAAAGGGGCATGTAACAGAATTGAAGGGGAATTCGGACAAACATTGTTGTGGTTGGCTTGCCGTCATCACACCCATGAACAAATATTGAAAGGAGTGTTTAAGGAGTGTTGTGGCATACCATCAAGTGGTTCTGACATCCAGATTTTTCGGAAGTTCCAAAATCTGTGGGCCTAACTTGATAAGAAGTTATATACGACAGTGCTGGATGAAGAAAGTCCCGTTCAAGGCTTTCTAGCAGAACGAGTGAAAATGGTTATCTACATCCAAAATGTCCTAAAAGACGCAAGTCATCCAAGAGAAGACTACAAAGAATTATTACAACTCTCACTCCTGTACTTAGGAGGTTGGTCTCAAAACACCTTCAGTTTCAGCATCCCAGGGGCCCTGCATCAAGCAAGGTGGAAGGCAAAGGCAATATATGCACTTAAAATTGTCCTCTTCACTAAACAGTTGAATATTCCTCAACAAGAATTGAAAGGAATGAAACTGCTTGCACAAGAAGCCATGTGAACGCTCTTCAGGTGGTCAATGATACTGCAGAAAGAGGAATCGCTCTGATAAAAAAGTTTAACGAATCGGTCAGGGACAAACAACAAAAACAATTCTTGTTGAGGGTAGTCAAGCATCACAGAAAATTCGTCACCAAGCGAACAAAAGAAGGGATTGCATCGTTCAAAGTTGATTAATATAACACATATTTTGCCTATCTATTAATCTTAGTGTCTAGTTTTAGTATTATTTTAACCCTTTGCAATCCAATTTGGATTCAGAGTTTCCTCGGGGGCTTTCTCTTACTGCCATTATACAATGGCGCCATCTGCTGGCTACAGCAAGTACTGCGGTATGTGACATGGTGGAGAGGCCCCTGACAACAGAGCTGCCAGCAATGTACAGTAAGAACATCCTGCCGGACGTCTTCCGACATCAGAGCTGTACAGCCTTCAATCAGAATGTCTTTAGACGTCAGACAGTGCATTGGAAAGGGTTAAGTTTGTGATTTCTAGTTTTCCCCATAAAAGTAATTAACATTGAAAAATCGTATTTTTTGCCTACTTTTACAAAACTGATCAAAGTGTGCAACCTCTAAATATTATCTAATCTTCTTGAAATTTGGCATATATATCTTTTACATCACTGAGACTCAGGGCGTTATTAAAGTCTGCAAAAATTTTACATTTTATTTTTTTGCCTTTCAAAATGAAACACCCTAGTATATAGCGTACACTTTGAGCCCCCAAATATACAAAGTTAACAGCGTATAGTCTTGATAGATAGTGTGGATTGACAAAACGCACACAGCGGTATATAGCGTACGCTTTAAGCCCAAATTAGACACTGTAAACTGCGTACAGTCTTGTTAGATAGTATGCATCAACAGGATGCACACAGGGGTATATAGCGTACGCTTTAAGCACAAAAAAGAAACTGTAAACTACGTACAGTCTTGTTAGCATGCTCGCTCATCTCTAATCCTATCCAATGAATTATCTTTAAAATTACCTCTGATGATTAAATGGTCTGTCAGATATAAAGTATATAAAGGCTTGGGAACATGGACGTATATGAAATATTTCCTGCTTTATTGAAAAATTTGCTCACATTTCAGGATACATGGACAATAAGTATCAATTCCTTAGAGTTTTGTTCAGGAGGTGAACAAGATTCTAAAGAATTGAAATGCGTTCTCCGTGTATCCTCAAATGTGAGCACATTGTGAGTAGGTCCTTTACTTATGGGCCAGAGCTGTGTGCTTGACCCCCAGGCTAAAATTTGACAACCAGACCCTGGTTACATTAAATTGTAACACCTAGAGACAACCACTAGACCAGTGGTGGCGAACCTGTGGCACGCGTGCCAGAGGCGGCACGCAGAGCCCTCCCTACTGGCATGCGCCCCATCGGCCGGTCACCACTTGTGAATACCAGCAGGGGCCGCGGCTCTCCTGCCAGCATTCACAAACGGCACTGCTAGCCGCGCTGATCCCGAAACACACTGACTTCAGCGTGCAGCTGGAATCCCTCTCCCCCCTGCCCCGACATCTCCTACTACTTGGTTCCGCCGGGAGGGGGGAGGCGTCCAGCAGCGTGTGTGTCAGAGTATGTGCCGGGAGCATATTAACACTTTCTTCCCCACTTCTGCAGCAATCAGCAATTCCCAGCCATCTGATTGGTTGTTTGGGTTGGCTGATTCACCAAACAACCAATCAGGTTGGTGGGAATCACCTATTGAGGCAGAAATGGGGAAGAAAAAGTTAATATGCATGCCGGGACCATCGCTGACCAGAAGAGGAGCTGAGCTTCCAGGAGGAGGAGGAGGTGGAGGTAAGTATGTGGGTCTCGGGAGGGGCACTGTGGGGTGTCACTACTGCACTGGGGGGCCAATGTGGGGTGTCACTACGGCACTGGGGGCCGCTGGGGGGTGTCACTACTGCACTGGGGGGCCGCTGGGGGGTGTCACGACGGCACTGGGGGGTGTCACTACTGCACTGGGAGGCCTTTGGGGGGTGTCACTACTGCACTGGGGGGGCCGCTGGGGGGTGTCACTACTGCATTGGGGGGGCCGCTGGGGGGTGTCCCTAATGCACTGGGGGCCGCTGGGGGGTCACTATTATCGCTCTGGGGTGGGGGACACTATTACCGCTGGGGCCACTGTGATGTTGGGGTCACTATTATTGCTGGGGGGTGGGGGTCACTATTACTGCTGGGTGGGGGTCACTATTATCGCTGGGGGTGCTGGGCGGTGTCACTATTACTGCTGGGGGGTGGGGGTCACTATTACCGCTGGGGCTGCTGTGTGGTTGGGGTTACTATTATCGCTGTGAGGGGTCACTATTACCGCTGGGGCCGCTGTGGGGTGGGGGTCACTATTACCGCTGGGGCCACTGTGGGGGTCACTATTACCCTGGGGCTGCTGGGGTGGGGGTCACTATTACCCTGGGGCTGCTGGGGGGGGTCACTATTACCACTGGGGCCGCTGTGGGGGTCACTATTAACCCTGGGGCTGCTGGGGGGTGTCACTATTACCACTGGGGCTGCTGTGTGGTGGGGGTCACTATTATTGCTGTGGGGGGGGTCACTATTACCGCTGGGTCCGCTGTGATGTGGGGGTCACTATTATTGCTGGGGTATGTTTACATGTGGTGGAAATGGGCAGGGCTGTTTCAAAATAGACTGGGTGCAGATTTTGACTACTTTTTGGATGCATAAATGCTGCAGGTTTTTCCACCCAATTTTCCACTGAGGACACTGCAGTATTTCCACATCCAAAAAGCAGTCAAAATCAGCATGCTGTCTATTTTGAAACAACCCTGTCCTTTTTAGAACGACGGGGGTACAATCATATGTCGTGATAAGCCCCGCCCCCTGACATGTTGGCACTTTGTTATAAATAAGTGGGTTTTAAGTTGCAGTTTGGGCACTCGGGCTCTAAAAGGTTCGCCATCACTGCACTAGACTATAAGTGCCTATTTACATTGGTGTATTTCCCATCTGTTTGCGATATGCATTTCACAAACAGCACACTGACCCATTAAAGCCAATTAAGCTAATCACACAGACTTTTTTCCCATGGACCATCACATTTATAAACAAGAAATGCAAATTGTGCCTTTCATTCAAAAACGCCTCGCATCAAATTGCAATCCTCTGGTGCATGTTTCACATGCGTCAGAGGATCGCGTTTTCATTGGGAAACACATCGCACAGCATGTGAGTGCCATCCAATTTATTTTAATGTCCCATTCAAAACAATCAGTGGGGTGTTCCAAGGGAATCCCAAAGGATAGAACATGCTGCAATGAAGTCATGGACTACAGATCTGCATGAAAAAACTAATTTCGTGTCTTATTTGTGTGCTATCACGGATGAGAAATAGGACTGGACACGGGCACAACTCACACACACAGGAAGTGTGTCAAAGGCCTTAGTCTTGGGAAGCTCAATAGCATGACATTCATTCAAAAGAGGATTTATTGGAGGAGTTACTGCTGCTAAGAGCTACTTAAAGGGGTTGTCCCGCGCCGAAACGGGTTTTTTTTTTTTTTTCAATAGCCCCCCCGTTCGGCGCGAGACAAACCCGATGCAGGCATAAAAAAAACAAACCGTCCAGTACTTACCCGAATCCCCGCGCTCCGGTGACTTCTGACTTACCTTGTGAAGATGGCCGCCGGGATCTTCACCCTCGGTGGACCGCAGGTCTTCTGTGCGGTCCATTGCCGATTCCAGCCTCCTGATTGGCTGGAATCGGCACGTGACGGGGCGGAGCTACGAGGAGCCGCTCTCCGGCACGAGCGGCCCCATTCAGAAAAGAAGAAGACCGGACTGTGCAAGCGCGTCTAATCCGGTGATTAGACGCTGAAAATTAGACGGCACCATGGAGACGAGGACGCTAGCAACGGAACAGGTAAGTGAATAACTTCTGTATGGCTCATAATTAATGCACAATGTACATTACAAAGTGCATTAATATGGCCATACAGAAGTGTATACCCCCACTTTGTTTCGCGGGACAACCCCTTTAAAGTAAACAAAAAACAAGCGTGGAAGCTTGAGAGGGTAGTTGATTTAAAATGTTGTCGTTTTAAGTATGTGAGACTAAAAATTGGATGACTTTAGATTTGAACACTTTAGAGAGCTTAGGTCCATTTACACGCAAAGATGATAGCTCAAAATTCATCAGAAACTGACAATTTTGAGCGATCATTTTGCTTTAGCTACTAATGGGCTAATCAGCCCATTAGTAGGTAACTAATTAGCCCATTAATCAACTAGCCCATTGATTACAACTAATCAGCCCATTAGTAGCTAACTAGCTTCATTTGCATGTATTTAGAGATCAGTGGGTGGTCTGTTCTATAAATACATCGCTTTTGTTTTGCCCAGGGCAGCCAGCTGTATACAATGCTATCAGCACTGCCCACAGAGAACATAGCATGCCGCCCCTCTTATCAGGGACAACGGCTTTTATGCTGAGCTAAACTCAGTGATGAATGAAGGATGGGCACACATTTGCATGCAATGACTATCACTCAAAAGCCATCGTTTGGACAAATTTTGAGCAATAACACTGGTCTACAAAAAAAAATATTATTTTTCTGTTACAAGAACAAAACACACAGTTACTGGAAGATAATTCTTCACTGAATCCAGATCTCATTTCAGAATTTCTGTATCAGCCTCAATTTTCCTGTGAAAATGGTTTTTGTAAATGCTTGTGTCGGCATATGTAGCTAATCTATGTATCTGGCAAAACGACATGCTTCTGCTACAAGACTTCCAAAACACAAACCTTCACAAACGTAGAACTACACGTAGTTACTTCTAACAGCAATTGTTGACTAAACTCTCAATGCTGAGATACAGGTGGCAACTGACACAACAGAACATGTTTGTACATGTTCGAGCATGACTCATGGGCAATGTTGCCAAACCTCCCTTATTTCCTGGTGGTGGCTTTCTAAACTAAGGGTTTTGTATTGTAATTCCTAGGATATTTCGATCGTTTTTCAACTATTAAAACTGTTGAATTAAATTAAGTCACAGCAGAATACCAAAATGCAGCGTTTTCAAGGATTTCTATAAAAAGGGTAGTGTGTCACAAGAAAACTGAGCCCGATAGGCAAACACTGATTTCATTTTCGAGTTCAGTACCCATAACTTAGCTAAGAACACTATTCACATTTTTTGTAACAAAAATCCTGTTTACCAGTGTAATCGTTGCGTGTAAATCAGCCTTTACTTATATCTACTTTTTTTGCACTTGCCCGAATTGCTTGATTTTTATCTGACTCCATGGCTGATAATGCTGTCCAGTGTACCTCTTGTGCCATGTATGCAGTCCTTGATAAGCTGGGTGAAATGTAAGAGTATTGCACAGATCCTGGATTTAAATGAGCAGCCTGCAACACTGAGATTCACTGACCACACTGGAAGGAGTTTGCTGCTCGCTAAGCAGACGCTCGCTTGGGCAGATGAGGGAGTGGATGGCAGTATGGGGGAGCTGGATGATCAGGCAGGGAGATAGAGAGGAAGATATTGTAGACAGTGACCTGGAACTAAGTAATGGAAATAAGGATAGAGTGGTGAGAGGGGTTAGTAATGTTAGAACTGGCAGAACAGTTAATAGGGATACACTTAAGAAAAAACCCAAAACTTTTAAACTGTATGTTGAGTAATGCTATAAATCTGACCAATAACATGACTAATGCTAGAAGTCTGACCAATAAGGTTGATACACGGAAGTAAAAATGTCTGATGAAAACTATGACATACTGGAAATAACTGGGACCTGGTTGGATGAAAGCTGTTACTGGGCGGTGAACTTACAGGGTTACAGTTTGTTCAGAAGGGAAAGTAAAATAATGGAAAGCCCACACTAAGGGAAGATTCATTCATTGTCAAAAGGAAAAAATCCAGACCCTAGAAGCAGTTGCCATTTTGCTGCAAAACTTGGCATGCAGTCACATCTCGTGCAGATATGCAAATGATTAGAGTTGTGGCATGATTAGATGAACGGTCCTGCCACCTGAGGCCCTAAAAGTGATTCCACCCTTGGCCTATAAAAAGGGCTCTCAGAGGCTACTTCTCTAGAGCTTGTTGACCTCTAGACACCTCTATGATGCAATCGAAGAAATTTTGCCCAGTGAACGGAGTTTATTAGAATGCGAGAAGCTGGATGGTCATATCATCGAATTGGGTGCAATGTGGGCCTTTCTGACCAGACTGCTAGGTATTGGGACCCGTGGATGTGTGAGGGCCCACACACAAGGTGACTGGACTCAGGACGCACTTGACAGAACAGCAGCAGAGAGGATTGACTGACTGTCTGACAAGCACAAGCAGCTCCAATTGTTTCATTGTCTGCCACCCAGAGACATGTGGCACCAATGTCACAGGCCCCTGTGTCTGTCAGAACTATTTCCAGGTGTTTAGCTGAACAACATTTGGTCTTACAGCACCCATTACACGAACTGCCTATGACACCCACCCAATGTCACCTTAGTTTGCAGTGGTATCATGAGCCATGAAACTGGGCTGCTACAGAGTAAAATCAGATTATCTTCAGCGATGAACCAATGTTTACTTTGAGGACTGATGATGGCCGTATTCATGTCTGGAGATCTAGGGGTGAGCACCTCAATCCTGCCTTTGCTGTGGAGTGGCACACTGCCCCCACTGCTGATGTTATAGCCTTGGGGCCAGTGCATATGACAATCAGTCACCCCTAGTAGTGGTACAAGGGAAAATGACAGCTCAGCGATATGTATAGGACGTCTTGCAGCTACACGTGTTCCTCTCATGGCAGGGCTTCCAAGACGCATTTTCCAACAGGATAATGCTTGGCTGCACACAACAAGGAATGCCTCTATAACATTGTCAGACTTCTGTGGCTTGCCCGGTCGCTTGATTTATCACCAATAGAGCATGTATGGTACTATCTGGGATGCCAACTTCAAAAACCTATGAGTTAGCATAATCTAGAGGTGCAGTTGCAGCAAATGTAGAGCGATGTAGTGCAGGATACCATGCGGAATCTGCATGCCTCCATGCCCACCCGTATCACATATTCTATCCAAGCTAGAGGTGGAACAACAGGGTACTAGAGCCTCCATGCCCACCCATATCACATCTTGTATCCAAGCTAGGAGCGGAACAACAGGGTACTACAACTTCAATGCCTGCCTATATCACATCTTGTATCCAAGCTAGAGGTAGTTCAACAGGGTACTAGAGCCTCCACGCCCGCCTGTATCACATCTTGCATCCAAGCTAGAGGCAGGACAACAGGGTACTAGAGCCTCCATGCCCACCCGTATCACATCTTGTATCCAAGATAGAGGCGGACCAACAGGTTACTAGAGCCTCCATTTTAGCATTTAGCTTTCCACAATAAATTAACCCTTGTAATCACTTACTTATATCAATGTTAAGTATTCACTGGGTGTATCCCCTTAAAAAATAACTTTTATTAAATGACTTATTAAAAACGTTTGTGCCTCACAACACACAAGAACAAACAACGAAAGACGAACAATGGAACAACAAGTTCCACACTGAACCAGAACCAAAACAATAGTAGCTGCTCAGCCGATATTATGAAAACACCAGATATTGTTAAAGGCCACAATGGAATACTTAGTGGCAATGTTAAATGAGGCTTGTGGCGCCCTTTTAAATGAGGGAATGACAGATGAATAATCGCTACTCAGATACGGATTTATGGGTAGGATGCCCAATTCTGGAATTTCCACGTTATGAGTTAGGCTGAAGGCATGCCCGAAAGTAGGTTAGACTTGGAAGTCCCTTGTCGGAGACAACAAGATACCGGTTATTGTTGCTGCAACCGACTAAAAACGGGGATCCAAGTAACCCACCCAAATGTTTGGTTCAATACAAACAGGGTGCGAGCCCTTGTTTCTATGCGAAATCAAAAACTCTGTATTCGATTCCCAATAAATATTGATTCTTTTTACCGAGGGCACCTGATGTACGAATCAGAGGGCCCAACTATGATGACAGTATGATGACAAGTCAGATATAGATCAGTGAGAATCAAATTTTGTACTGAATTCCCACCAAGTATTGGTTCAGGAGAGTGAGAATATGCTAGATTCCCACCAATTACACAGGTCTGCGATGAAAAAATTGTAGCATATTTAATTAGTGGGTTTAACAGTATTTTTTGTGCTGATTACGGTAAAAATAGTGAAAAAATTCCATCACCCCTAGATAAGTCACAAATTTCACCTGAAATGTTCTTATTTTCAGGGTTTTTCAGGTTCGGTACGCGTACGACAACAAATCTAAACTGTCTGCTAGGCGTGACCTTGACTGCAGTCAGTGACTCAGTGTTGAGCCAACCACTGTGGTGTACGCATCAAACAGTTTAGTGATACGGTAGTTAGAAGAAATGGCTACTAGAAGATGTGTCAACTCTCCTAACTGTTTCTGTTATATTTGTGGGTCTTATACCGTCAAGAAGCAGCAAAGGAACATTTCTAATTTTGTTCAGAAGGTCTATTTTGCATACTTTGGTATAAAATTAGGGGACCAAGATAAATCTTGGGCTCCCCATATAGTGTGTTCTGTGTGTGTTGAAGAACTGAAACAATGGTTTCAAGGTAAGAAGAAATCATTTAGTTTTGGAGTACCCATGGTTTGGAGAGAGCCTAAAAATCACAGTGATGACTGTTATTTTTGTTCTTGTTCAGTGCAAGGTTTCAATTTAAAAAACAGGAAGGACATTTCATACCCAACCAACATAGGTTCGGCTATTCGCCCTGTTCCTCATGGAGCTGACTTGCCTATTCCTTCACCTCCGGATACCCTGGACAATATTTTAGACGATTTAGACCAAATGTCACATAGTAGCAGCGATAATGATGACGGCTATGATCCAGGTACCAATGACCCTGAACTTTTGTCTCAATCAAACTTGAACGATTTAGTACGAGATCTGGGCCTACCAAAGGATTCAGCGGAAGTGTTAGGGTCTAGACTTAAAGAAAGACATATGTTAGCCTCCAGTGTTTCATTTTCACGGTACCGACTTAGAGAAAAGGAATTTGTCCCTTTTTTTACACAAGAGGGTGAACTAGTTTTCTGCAACAATGTACCTGGAATCATGGAAATGTTCAACATAACGTATGACCCAGAGGAATGGAGACTTTTCATAGATTCGTCAAAAAGGAGTTTGAAAGCCGTACTTCTTCACAATGGTAACAAATATGCTTCTGTGCCTGTTGGACACTCAGTCCATTTGAAAGAATGCTACGAAAATCTTGGGTTTGTTCTTAATAAGCTCAGCTACTCTGACCATAAATGGACCATTTGTGGGGATATGAAAGTTATTTCCATGTTACTAGGTCAACAAAGTGGTTACACAAAGTTTCCATGTTTCCTCTGTGAATGGGATAGCCGTGACAGGAAACAACACTATGTCAGGCAGACCTGGCCAATCAGAAAGGCTCTTATGCCTGGAGTTAAAAATGTTGAAAGACAAAGTTTAGTGGATCCTAAAAAGATCTTGCTTCCACCACTTCATATCAAATTGGGACTAATGAAACAGTTTGTGAAAGCATTACACAAAGAAGGAGAGTGTTTCAAGTATCTTTGTGAACAGTTTCCTGGTCTATCAGATGCTAAGCTGAAAGAGGGAGTCTTTGTTGGGCCTGACATAAGAAAACTTTTAAAAGATGAAATCTTTGTCACTAAAATGGAAATGGAAGAAAAAAATGCCTGGAATTCATTTAAACCTGTTGTAACAGGCTTTCTTGGAAATAAAAAAGACCCAAACTACAAAACTTTGGTTGCTGAATTGTTACAAAACTACAAAATCTTGGGCTGCAACATGAGTGTCAAAGTCCATTTCCGTCACTCACATCTGGACTACTTCCCAGAAAATCTTGGGGCTGTAAGTGAGGAACAAGGAGAACGTTTCCATCAAGATCTAAAAGAAATGGAGCGCAGATACCAAGGTCGATGGAATGTCAACATGATGGCAGACTACTGTTGGATGTTAAAAAGGGAAAATTCACAAGAACACAGCCGAAAAAGTACCAAAAGAAGCTTTGATGGAAAAAGATAATGTTTTTACAAAGACTTATAATAACTTTGCAACACATGTGTATCACTATTATGCTTATTTTAGCTAGGTATTGTTGTTTTTTTTTTTTGCTTTTACTTCATGTTAAAATAATAAAAACAAAAAAATTTCCGTTTTTTGTATTTTTTCCAAATACTTCAACTTTATTTTGTAGGCAAGCCTTACGTGATAGAAAAAAACCCATGTCATTTTTGAAATCTGTGCAAAAAACTACATAAAGATGATTTAACAAAATCAAAACAATTTTTAAAAAAGTTTTTTTTGCAGACCTGTGTTATTGGTTCAACGCGTTTCTGTCGTTTTAGGACTTATCTGGAACCTTATTCTAACCAAAAAAGTGTCTCATCCGCTAGATGTGCAGGATTACAAATGTGCTCATAACACCCTTGATGTAAAGAATACTGTGGGTGTCCTAAAAATGTGCTCATAACACCCTTGATGCAAAGAATACTGTGGGTGTCCTAATATAGGGGACCCTTGTATCGAGCGATGAGGCGTTTAATGATATAATGTCCGCCAAACGACCAGGGGGGACCCTAAACTGCATAAATACTCTATAGGTCAGGATGCAGGATACTATAAGACTGCATAATAGAACCTGCATACAAAAATATCCCAAGTAATGTCTCTATGCCCGCAGTGCCAATATCTGCTAACTGCTAGCGATAGAGATGATCCGATAGACCAAAAAAAGAATACAATATTAGTATCCCAAATAGATGGTCCCAATTGAGGCCAAGGGAAAGCCCACACTCACTGATCTGCAATGGAATCAGTGTGTCAAAAAATGTCCCAATCAATAAAAGACCAAGAGATAGAGTAAAGTAAGAAAAGCAGTATAGGACAGCATCTCCTGTCTTGATGGTAGACAGGAGGGAAATGTGGTCTCTCTGGATTAGTGTGTTTTATATGAGGCAGGAATAGTGCCGCCCCCTTGGGGGTATGTCCCAATGGTCCAATAGGGAGAACCCTAGTGATGACACCCATCCTAGTGGGAGGGGTAAACTAAAATGAATGAGGGGTTTCTGAATTGGTATCAAGAGGCTAGGCAGAATCTGATACAATAGCCAAACATATATTCCTAATAAAGGAAATAGAAACAACACTCCGCAGTTGATAAAGCGGTCTTTAGGAGTTACGAGTACCTGTATGAGGGACCGATCACGTCGTTACATGGTTGAATGAAATGACAGCTGCAGGCGCGTCATCACGCTATTGCGCGGTGAAAACGTGATGACGTGTCAGCGCGAAGCCGCGCGACGCTTGTAGGGGGTGTGGCTAGAGGGATGCGACATCCCAGCTCCTGACGTGATGACGCGATAACGCAATGAAGCGTCAGCGCGATGACGTGTCAGCGTGAAGACACGCGACGCTTGTAAGAAAGAAAGGGGGTGGGGCTAGAGGGATGCGACATCCCAGCGCCTGGCGTGATGACGCGCGACGCTTGTAAGAAAAAAAGGGGGTGGGGCTAGAGGGATGCAACATCCCAGCGCCTGGCGTGATGACGCAATGACGCGTCAGCGCGATGACATGAGGCGTTTTGAAGGAAGGAGGAGGGACAGAGGATGCAGCATAGCAGCGCCTAGCGTAACGACGCGTCGGCGCGATGACGCGCGACGCTTGTAAAAAGGGGGGTGGAGTTAGAGGAATATGCCAACCCAGTGTCTAGCTGTCCGAGGGCAGAGTGTTCTATCGGGGAGTGTCCCCTATGAGGGTAAATGGTAGGAGGAGAATCTGTGTGCCATAGTTGTCATGGCAACTTAGACGCCGGGTATAAGCCCCTCCATAGATCTAAAGTGCTGAGCCAAAAAGATAAATTTAAAGTGTCTGAATCGGCACTGAATAAAACATGCAAATCAAAACAGTGTAGTATACACTAATATAAGATTATAGTTGTATTTTTGTCCTAAAAGGACATCGCTCAGGGTTCCCAATGATCGCAAAATGTTTTTATGACAACGGGCCCAATCAATATGATCATAGGCCAGTATGTAAGGCCTGCTAGCTGATTGAAAAGACTGTCCCTCTGAGGGGAAACAAGCAACATGTCATTCCATGTACTAATACCATGTTTGAAGGTACTCATTACAACAACCGGTAATATGAAAAGAATGGTATTCAAATGTATGCCAAGGGATACCATTAGGCAGTCAATGCACGCCTAAGTCACACCATAAATAAATGGTTATGAGACTCTGGACACAGGGAAGGGCTCCTGTATAGCAAGATAGCAACCCTATCAGTCTCACGAAGTGGGGGGAATAGACGGCAATTAATGATAGTATGTAACAGATATAATCCCAGGCAAGCTGGATATACGGGCGACTAGTTCAAAGAAAACAATCAAAAGGAAGGACCTCATTTAAACCTCTCGGTGCCACTGAATCGATCCGGTAGATCCATTGTGATTCTTTATGAAATGAAAAGAGCTTAAAACTCCTTACAGAAGCCATAGAGAAAGCCAAGGCCTTTGCCTCAGATCCCGAATTCCCGACTCGAGAAAAATCCTTACAGGAGAACATAGAAAAATACACGTTGTATATTAAAGAGAGAAAACACTCGCAATTCTCCCGAGATTTACAAGACTTTCGGGAGAGAAGGGCATACAAACTATCTTATAACAGATCAGATACAGAAATAAGCTCATCGGAAGGAGAAGTATCTGAGGGGGAATTCACAAAAAGAACCCAACAGATACCTTTTTTAGGAAGGGGCAAGGGAAGATATCCCCCAAGATTTCGGGGCAGAAGTCGATCTCAAACAAATCGGGATACAGGTTTTCTGGGTCAGCCCATCGGGCATTACTTTATGAGAGAACGTCGAGACCCTCATTAAGTCCCGATCATATCAACTCTGTCGAGGTGGAACCACCTCTCACGACGGAGACTACTACTAATCCATCTCTGGATACCTCTGATAAATTACAAGTCATTAACCTTTCGTCCCACATTCTTTCTAAAGCGGAACTCAGTCTCTTGAAGAGGGGCCTGTCCTTCGTCCCGACGTGCCAATTCAACAGGTTTGTCTGGACGAAGGACATGGCCCTCTTCTTGAGGAAGTTAAGGTGGAGGAAACACTTCATCGTTACGGACCAAAAAAAGGCAACCAGTTTGGGTCTTGAACTAGAGGACTTGCCGGCAATAAGAGAGTTGGAGTCACTTGAACAGGATCAGTCCAGAGGGAGGGGGGAAGGCCCCTTTACAGATTTAAAACTATCGAGTACCAAATTCCCACCACAAGGACAATCCCCTCATATAGATATTTTCGAAAAGATCGTGCAAAATGGTCCACAGCCCTCGGGGAAAAAGAATAATCTATCCCCTTCGGAACTCGAAGCTCTAAAAAGCCTGGAAACAAATCGGGATATAATCATTAAGTCCTCGGACAAAGGGGGAAACATAGTCGTACAGTCTCGTGAAGACTATGTTGTGATGTGCATGAGAATATTGAATGACCATGTTACTTATAGAACCCTACCCCATGATCCGACGGACACCTTTAAAAACTCCCTGAAAACATTGCTGGATAATGCTTTGAGTGTACACTGTATTGATCAAACAGAATACGATTTTCTTTTGCCATCATGCCCCCAAGTGGCTACTTTCTACTCTCTACCCAAAGTACACAAGGGCCTCCATCCTCTAAAGGGGAGGCCCATTGTGTCCGGGGTAGACAATCTCTCACAAAACTGTGGGATATACCTGGACAAGGTACTTCGTCCCTTTGTTCAAGCACTCCCCTCTTTCGTCCAGGATACCCTGGATGTGCTGCGTCACATCGAGGGTATACAAGTGGAGGAGGGGGTCCTACTGGCATCTCTGGACATCGAATCATTGTATAGCTCCATCTTACATGATATCGAATTGAAGGCAGTTCATCATTTTCTTAAACAAAGCGGATGTGAGTTCATTAAACACAATCAATTCATCCTGGACCTGGGCATACCTTCATGACTTATCTAGGGGTGATGGAATTTTTTCACTATTTTTACCGTAATCAGCACAAAAAATACTGTTAAACCCACTAATTAAATATGCTACAATTTTTTCATCGCAGACCTGTGTAATTGGTGGGAATCTAGCATATTCTCACTATCCTGAACCAATACTTGGTGGGAATTCAGTACAAAATTTGATTCTCACTGATCTATATCTGACTTGTCATCATACTGTCATCATAGCTGGGCCCTCTGATTCGTACATCAGGTGCCCTCGGTAAAAAGAATCAATATTTATTGGGAATCGAATACAGAGTTTTTGATTTCGCATAGAAACAAGGGCTCGCACCCTGTTTGTATTGAACCAAACATTTGGGTGGGCTACTTGGATCCCCGTTTTTAGTCGGTTGCAGCAACAATAACCGGTATCTTGTTGTCTCCGACAAGGGACTTCCAAGTCTAACCTACTTTCGGGCATGCCTTCAGCCTAACTCATAACGTGGAAATTCCAGAATTGGGCATCCTACCCATAAATCCGTATCGGAGTAGCGATTATTCATCTGTCATTCCCTCGTTTAAAAGGGCGCCACAAGCCTCATTTAACATTGCCACTAAGTATTCCATTGTGGCCTTTAACAATATCTGGTGTTTTCATAATATCGGCTGAGGAGCTACGACCATTGTTTTGGTTCTGGTTCAGTGTGGAACTTGTTGTTCCATTGTTCGTCTTTCGTTGTTTGTTCTTGTGTGTTGTGAGGCACAAATGTTTTTAATAAGTCATTTAATAAAAGTTATTTTTTAAGGGGATACACCCAGTGAATAGTTATAAAAGATTTTCTTTAGTATCCCCCTGCCTCAGTGAATTTTATATCAATGTTACAATTACACAGTTTCATTCGATTTCAGCAACACCTTCTAGGTGCTTGAGTCTATGAGTGTATATGTGAAGGAGATGAACATGTGGAGTCTCTATGGGTAGAGATACATGGGGGGGGGACAATGCTAAAATCATCATAAAAGTTGTTTAAAGGCCACCAAGTATAACAAAACCCCAGAAAATGTATTCCTAAGGCAAATAGATAATCACAATGAGGTAATTAATATGGGGGACATTAACTATCTGGATATGAACTGGGAAACTGAAACCATATAGATAACAATTCTGTCAATAACTAAAAATAATTACCTTACCCAACTTTTAGAGGACCCAACTAGAGGGACAGCCATTCTGGACTAATTAACCAATAGACCTGGCAGAATAACAGAAGTGCAGGTTGAGGGGCATCTGGGAAATAGTGACCATTATATAATACATTTCCACTTGTTTTTCAAATGGAGGATTTATAGGGGAGCTATGAAAATACTAAACTTTAGGAAGGCAAAGTTTGATTAGCTTAAAGATGCTCTTAACCTTATTAACTGGGATATTGTCCTCAAGAATAAGAGTACGGACAATAAATGGGAAACTTTTAAAAACCTCAAATATTCACTGTGAGCAGTTCATGCCTTACAGGTATAAAAGGGTTAGGAATAAGAGAAAACCAATGTGGGTTAATAAAGATGTAAAGGGGGCAACAAACAGCAAAAAGAAATTGTTTAAATTACTAACTCAAGTAGGCAGGGAAGATGCACTAAAAACCTATAAAGAAACAAATAAATTATGTGAAAAAACAGATCAAAGCAGCAGAGACTCATTGTCAAGAAGAGCAAAACTAAAACTAAACTGTTTTTCAACTATATAAATAGCAACAAGATTAAAACTAAAAGTGTTGGACCTTTAAAAAGTAATGAGGGTGATGAGGAGAAAGCAAATCTCTTGAATAGTTTTTTCACTAGTGTATTTGCTCAGGAAAATGAAAGGTCAGGTGAAATGCAGAGTGATAAAGTTAACTCTCCATTAAATGTCACCGGTCTAATACAGGAAGAAATGCAGAGCCATCTTAGAAAGGTTAAAATAGACAAATCAATGGGTCCCAATGACATATATTCCTGGGTTCCAAGGGAATTAAGTAATGTGATGGAACATTGCTTCTTATTGTAAAGTCTTACCAGCGCTGGTTTGGAGCCCAGATGTAGTAGCCGAGTTGGACTAGAGAGTAGTCAGGAGGAAGCCGGGATGTTAGCAGGTGGTCACAGTTCAGTACAGAGGATGGGGCAGGAAGTGTAGTCAAGTGGAAGCCAAGTCAGTAGGTCTCTAGTTTGGTAGCAGAGGAGCAGGAAGCAGTGGAGCTTGAGAACAGACTGGGAGCTCAATAATCATGCACTGAAGAAGTGGCAGGGCTATTCTTATATAGGAAGTGCAATCAGGAACAGGGGTGGGTCAGAACCAGGAAGCAGGAACTAGGGGACTGGGAAATGCAGAACAAGGCCAAGTTTCAGCAAGAGAACTGTCCAAGTCCTGGATAGCCTAGCGGAGAGAGCTGTTGACTGGAATGCTAGAGGTTGTGGGTTGGTTTTTCCAATGACGACAATAAAAGCGGGGACAAAACTGTAAGTGCTTAATAGTGTTATAAGCCTAACCTGTGTCGTGAGTTGTGGGGAAAATCTAAGATGAGTTCTGGGAAACTCACAAGGAAATGCGATGAGTGATGTTTGTAAAACAGCTTAAAAAAAAGAACAAAAAACAACAGCTAAACAACGAGTTAAGGAAAGTGAAGGTAGAGAGAGAGTAAATGAATGTTTGACTGTTCAAAGATAGAAGAAGGTTTAACAGTGAACAGAGGAGATAATGGCTGCTAACTGAAGTGGTGAATATAAGTAGGTGGGTGGAAATTGCGCATACGTTGTTTTTTTTTATAACAGATACTCGACAAAACATGTAAAAACCGCGGTACATAATATTTTTCTTATATATATATATATATATATATCTGTTTTGTTTGCTGTCGACAGTTATGTACAGTAAGTACAATCCCAGTTTCTACTTCCCATGATAAACTTATCAGTCCATGTGAATGACAAAAAACCCAAGTGTGTGTGAATTTGTATGTGTGTGAATTATATTGTGTTATACTGTTGGCTGGAAATGAAATGAGAAAGAAATGATCAAACACTGAGCCAAACCAGAAGGGGTGGAGCTAGGAGATGTAAGGCGAGGGGAGGGAAGAAGAGTGTAAAGTGGTTTTGCTCCTCCCTCAACACAGACCAGCCTAGAAGAGAAGTGTATCTCAATTGCAAGGAAGGTGTGTGTATGTATACTGTATATATATTGTGGTAGTGCAAGGGGAGGGTCACTCTTAGACTCCATGTTAGGTCTCTCACCTGAAGGAATGTATATTACCAAAAGGAGGGGTATGTAATTTAATTTCTGAGACTGGTTGCGTGAGCAAATAGTCTGGGATTGCCTATATATATATATATAATATAATATAGTAGAGGTGCACTACAGAGAATGGCCTGTAGGGGGCAACAGAAAGGCAGTCTGGTGCCTGAGACAAGGGGAAAACAACCACAGGTGTGGTCAGTAAGTAGGATAAAGGTGTTCATTCCTGCTACAGTCAAAGGTGAAGTGGGCTGCAAGCCATAGAGAGGTCCAGTGAGAGGGACCTGGGCTGTGAGCCAGAGACCGACCCAGGGGGAGACCTGGACTGAGAGCAAGAGGTCTAGAGAGAGACCTGGACGCTGAAGAGACTATTCGCGTGCCTCAGGAAAGTTGGAGTGAAACCTTCCTGAGGAAAGCAGAGTGAGTCCTGAGCTGAAGACAACTGGATGAAGCTGCCCTGGAAAGTGGGTGAGAACTACAGTTGGACTGCTTGTTGAACTATATGAAACCCTGAAGTAAAAGGACATTCAAGTTTATTTGATGAAGTGCTGTGCTGAAGCAAGATGATATTGCTGTGAAGGTGAAAAAAACAGGAATTTGGAGTTTAACCCATATATATATATTCATTCCTACTTATTTTGAGATAATTGTGTACTTGACAAGCCTAGTCAAATTAATAACAACGTTCTATTTAAAGTGTGTCTCATTTTCAATTAACAACAAGGATTTTACTGAAGGATTGTTACATTTGAAAAAGAAGCAGATTTTTGACGCCAGAAAAATTTCCAAATTACCAGGCAAACATACTTATAGCATAATAGGCATCAATTGAGTATATCCCAAATGGTATTAGGGTTACTAGTCCCTTAATGAACCAGCAGTTAATTGTATGATTGTCAGGAGATTAATGGAAAATGAAATTAGGGGTATTTAAAAAAAATAAAATCAAAATGATGTTAAAACTACCATAGTTAATGTACATTTTGAGGTTTTTTTAATAGATAGTTCTAGATATCATGGAAATGGACAAGCAAAACAGGCAGTGGTAACTAACAAAAAGCGGTTATTGTACAAAAAACACTCTTTTTCTCCTGGAAATCTTACTCAGGAAATAGAGGTGATGGCGCTCACTGAAATGTGTAAACTGGCTGCAGGTAAGACTGTTAATGTCACACACACATACCACAATTCCTGTGGGAAGCAGGGTGTAGATGCACATTCAATCTATAGATCCTGACCACGCAGCAATAAGCCACATAAGTCCATAAATGAGATATGAGTAGAGATGAGCGAGCACGCTTGTTTAAGGCTGCTGCTCGATCGAGTAGCAGTCTTATCGAGACTTATCTAACTGTGGCGGCAGGGGGGAGCGGGGGGAGAGTGAGAGAGATCTCTCTCTCCCCCCCGCTGCCCCATGCCCCTCCCCCCCAGCAGCCAACCCCCCCCCCGCATGCTGCTCGGGCAAGTACACAGTTACTCGATAAGACTGCTACTCGATCGAGCAGCAGCCTTAAACGAGCGTACTTGCTCATCTCTAGATATGAGCAGCAGACAGGTGCAATATTCACATCCTCATGTCCAGAGGATGTGAATCAAGTCCACATAGAAAACAACGTTCCAGTTGGAGCACCAAGGTCTTAAAAAAGGGCATCCTCTGGACATGAGGATATCAATATTGCACCTGTTTGCTGCTCATGTCTCGTTTATGGTAAATGTCTGCACCGACTTAACCCCTTAGTGACCAAGCCTGTTTGCGCCTTAAAGGAGATGTCCCGAGGCAGCAAGTGGGTCTATACACTTCTGTATGGCCATAATAATGCACTTTGTAATGTACATTGTGCATTAATTATGAGCCATACAGAAGTTATAAAAAGTTTTTTACTTACCTGCTCCGTTGCTAGCGTCCTCGTTCCCATGGAGCCGACTAATTTTTGGCCTCCGATGGCCAAATTAGCCGCGCTTGCGCAGTCCGGGTCTTCAGCAGTCTTCTATGGAGCCGCTCGTGCCAGAGAGCGGCTCCGTGTAGCTCCGCCCCGTCACGTGCCGATCCCAGCCAATCAGGAGGCTGGAATCGGCAGTGGACCGCACAGAAGAGCTGCGGTCCACGAAGGTAGAAGATCCCGGCGGCCATCTTCAGCGGTAAGTATTGAAGTCACCGGACCGCCGGGATTCAGGTAAGCGCTGTGCGGGTGGTTTTTTTAACCCCTGCATCGGGGTTGTCTCGCGCCGAACGGGGGGGGGGTTTAAAAAAAAAAAAACCCGTTTCGGCGCGGGACATCTCCTTTAATGACCAGGCCAAATTTTGCAAATCTGACATGTGTCACTTTAACATGGAAAAACACCAGAAAGGTTTTGCATATCCAAGCGATTCTGACATTGTTTTTTCGCCACATGTTGTGCTTCATTTAGGCGGAAAAAATAGACCGATAGAAATTGTGTTTATTTATTAAAAGCGCCAAAATTGGGAAAATGTTGAAAAAATCGTCATTTTTTCACATTTCCAACTGCAATATCTTAAATATGTGCAAACATAATATAGAAATTTTTGCTAAGATTTATATTTCCACCCGTTTACTTTATTTTGGGCGCACATTGGAAAAACTTTCGTTTTTTTTTAACTATTTAGGAGACGTACAAATTTAACATTACTTTTTAGCATTTTGAGGAACACTTTGTTTTCCTATACCAAGCCGAGATTGGAAAGGCTCATGAGTGTCAGAATAATAGATACCCCCCCAAATGACCTCATTTTAAAAACTACACCCCTTAATGTATTCACTGAGGGGTGTCATGAGTATTTTGACCCCACAGTTTTTTTTCAGGAATTAATTCAATTTAGAGGAGAAAAAGTAAAATTTCATATTTTTGCAAATCTGTCATTTTAAAGACATATTTTTTTCCTATAGTTTACATGAAAATCAGGATTTACACCCCAAAATGGATACCCCTATTTCTCCCGTGTTCAGAAATATACCCATTGTGGCCCTATTGTTATATCTGAGTCCACAACGGGGCCCAAAATGAAAGGAGTAGTCAGTGTCTTTCAAAACAGAAATTTTGCTTGAAGTCCTTTTAGGCCCCATAGCACACATGTAGAGTTCTTGAGCGCCCAAAACCATAGAAAACCCCCACAAATGACCCCATTTTGAAAACTAGACCCCTTAAGGAATTTATCTAGGGGTGTACTGCATATTTTGACCCCACAGTTTTTGAATGAATTCAAACCAAGCAAAAGGAAAAAATTGTGATTTTCGTTTTTTCGGCAATTCTGTCATTTTAAAAACAGCTTTTTTTGTACAGCACACATATGAAGGAAGACTTGCACCCAAAAATGGATACCCCTGTTTGTCCCGTGTTCAGAGACATACCCATTGTGGCCCTAATCTTATGTCTGGATACACAACGGAGCCCAAAATGAAAGGAGCGACCGGTGGCTTTCGGAACACAAATTTTGCTTGAAGTCCTTTTAGGCCCCATTGCCCACTTGTAGAGTTCTTGAGCGCCCAAAACCATAGAGAACCCCCACAAATGACCCCATTTTGAAAACTAGACTCCTTAACGAATTTATCTAGGGGTGTACTGCGCATTTTGACCCCACAGTTTTTGAATAAATTCAAGCAAAGCAAAAGGAAAAAATTTGGATTTTTGTTTTTTTGGCAATTCTGTCATTTTAAAAACAGCTTTTTTTGTACAGCACACATATGAAGGAAGACTTACACCCCAAAATGGATACCCCTGTTTGTGCTGTTTTCAGAAATATACCCATTGTGGCCCTAATCTTATGTCCGCATGCACAACGGGGCCCAAAATAAAAGGAGTAATCGGTGGCTTTCAGAACATAGATTTTGCTTGAAGTCCTTTTAGGCCCCATTGCCCACTTGTAGAGTTCTTGAGCGCCCAAAACCATATAGAACCCCCACAAATGACCCCATTTTGAAAACTAGACCCCTTAACGAATTTATCTAGGGATGTACTGCATATTTTGACCCCACAGTTTTTGAATAAATTTAAGCAAAGCAAAAGGAAAAAAATAGGATTTTCATTTTTTGGGCTATTGTGTCAATTTAAAAACAGTTTTTTTTGTACAGCACACATATAAATGAAGGCTTTCACCCCAAAATGGATACCCCTGTTTGTCCCGTGTTCAGAAACATACCCATTGTGGCCCTAATAGACTTACAGGACCCATGGCTAGGCCTACAATGAAAGGAATACCCGTTGGATTTCAGGGTACCACTGAATAAATTTCAGGCCCCATTGCCCACTTATAGAGCCATTGAGCGGCCAAAACTATAAAGAACCCCCTCAAATGACCCCATTTTGAAAACTAGACCCCTTAACGAATTCATCTAGGGGTGTACTGCGTATTTTGACCCCACAGTATTTGAATGAATCTAAGCAAAGCAGAAGGAAAAAGTTACGATTTTCAATTTTTTTGGCAATTTTTTCAATTTAAAAACAGTTTTTTTGTACAGTGCACATAGGAATGAAGACGTTCACCCCAAAATGGATACCCCCGTTTGTCCCGAGTTCAGAAACATACCCATTGTTGCCCTAATCTACTTACAGGACGCATGGCAAGGCCTATAAAGGACGGAACACCTGTTGGATTTTAGGGCACAACTGAATAAATTCCAGGCCCCATTGCTTATTTGTACAGAATAAAGATTGACTCCCTAAAAATTCCCCCCCTCCCCCTCCGCGCCCTTTTTGGCGTTCGCAAATCTTAGATAAAAGTAAAAATGTGAACTGTGTAGTATTTCCGAAGACAGGGGTAATTACGGAGGCTGGTTGGAATGGGCCCATGGGGCAATAAAACCGGGTATCCCCCCCCCTCCTCTCATGCTTTTTGGGGGTATTTCATGACCTCAGTGGCGGGTATGGGGTGTAAAAAGTGGCGTTCCGTGAGTCTCCGTAAGCTTGATGACGTGCGGCGGTCTCACACAGAAGGTGCTCAACAAGGTGCTCCTGGAACTGCAGGAAAGCGAGCGTTCCCGGGGCTTCTTGTAAAATACGTATCACAAGTAGCGGTCTGAATAACGCCGGGCTCACGCGGGTGCAGGCGGAATCCGCTTGCGGAGGCCCACAGCGGATCCCATCTGTGAGCCCGGCTGTGACCCTGCGTACGGCTGCGTAATGTACTGCGCATAACTGCGTACTCACACAGGCGGTCATGCACAGTACACCTTTGTTTGTATTTCCCGCACCATCGCTTAGCGATGACGCGGGTACCCGCAGCCCGTATACAATGTAGTTGCGTATGGACTGCGGGTATATCCGCGACCATGGAGCACAATGGGCTCTATGTTGCCGATATCCGCAGTAAAATAGAACCTGCTGCGTTCTCTTTTCTGCGAGTGGATTACGCAATTCTGACCCGCTAATGTGAGCGGAATTGTGTAATCCAATGCGATTGATCTGCGTATTACCACGGATCAGACGCATGCGGAATCCGTCATTCCTATCCGGTCATGTGAGACCGGCCTAAGGTAGATCGCTACCTTTTTATCACGTGACCGGGGACCGCTCAACGAGGCCCCTGGTCACTGCTCCAGGCTCTCTGTGACCGTTGGTCGCTGGGAGCAAGGAGATTTGACCGTTGGTCGCTGGGAGCAAGGAGATTTTAAATTTCCTGGGCTCCCCGACTGCTGCGCATGTGTCCGGCTTTTTGCCGGCAATCGCATGTGCAGAATCCTGGAAGGTCCACGGAGGAAGATCGCGTCGGGATTCAAATACGCAGGCCTCCGGTAAAAAGATTCATCTCCTCTCACCGATCGCATCAGTGAGGGGAGATGAAACTTCAAATTTTTTTTTTTACTTTTACGTGATCGCCATTATTGGATAATAGCGAACACGTGACCAGGAACCGCTCACCGCGGACCCCCATTAAATCTCCATGCTCTTGGCTATGTTTTGTAGCCAGGAGCAGGGAGAATTTAAATTATCCTGGCAATCCACAGCTTTTGCGCATGCGCCCGCCATTTTGGCGACGGGCGCGTGTGCAGAAGCTGTGGTAAGGTCCGCGGATAAATCTGGGGGCCTTAGTTACGTACTTTCATCCTCCCTCACGGATATGATCCATGAGGGGAGATGAAACGCACGCTTTTTAAACTTTTAAAAACTTTTTTTTACTTTTTTTTTAAAAACTTTTTTACACTTTTTTCTCACTTTACATGATCACTGTCATCCATTCGATGACAGTGATCATGTCCCCGGTATAATCTCTCTGCTCCTAGCTACACATGGCAGCCAGAAGCAGAGGGATTTTAAATTTCCCGGGGCTCGAGCCCGTCTGTTCACGCGCCCGATGTCAATCATCGGGCGCGCATGCGCAGACGGGGATTCGGGTCCCGGGACATCGGGACACCGCTGAGGACTGGGGGTGAGTATTTTCACCTCCCCTCATGGATCCGATCCATGAGGGGAGGTGAAACTGACTTTTTTAAAACTTCTTTTTAACTTTTTCGCGATCGCCGCTAACCATTGGATAACGGCGATCGCGGTACCGGGGACCGCTCACCGCAGTCCCCGCTGACATCTCCTGCCTCCCGGCTACCTACAGGAGCCGGGAGCCAGGAGATTTTAAATCTCCCGCGCCGCCGGGCCTTCTGCGCATGCGGCTGACGTAATGCCGCCTGGCGCGCATGCGCAGAAGACCGGCTTCGGGCCCCGGAGCGGCAGGAGAGCGGGGAGCAGCGTGCCAGACCTCGGTGAGTAATTTCAGCTGCTCCGATGGATCCGATCCATCAGAGCAGCTGAATCTTTAACTTTTATGTACTTTTATTTACTTTTTTTGCGATCGGCGCTATCCATTGCATAGCGCCGATCGCAATGCCGGGGGGGGGCTCCGAACAGCCCGGGATGACAGCTCCATGCTGTCAGCTACCTGCGGACACCGACAGCATGGAGCTGTCACGTCCACAGCCCGAGGGGCACTATTCTCTGCAGGAAGCATGTTTTTACGTCCTCAGAGAATAGAGCCCACTTCGGGAGGACGTAAAAACACTATGGGCTGGTCGTTAAGGGGTTAAGGTATACATTTGGACTTGTATACGATTTCACATCTTTTGTAGGGCAGTGAAAGTTCCATCGGGTCCTTGAGTAAGCTAATCCAGAATGCAGAAGTAGTGTTTTTGTTCTATAAGTTTGTAGCTCTTTCCGACGAGTGACTTATCATCAAAGTCCAGGCTCATGCCAAAGAGATAACTACTGAGGCTCTGAGGAAGCAGAGAGAAGGCACAGCACACAGCCAAAGACGCAGCAGCCTGACTTCCTTTGATGAGGTAATGGCTGGTAACCTGGTTGCACCTGAAGCAAGTGTGGATACCTTTCTGTTGCTTGAATTGCAAGAACAGACCTCAGAGGAAGAAAGAGGAGGAGTGACAAAAAGAAGAAGTGAACAGAACACTGATGGGTTCTAACGGAAAGGTAAGCACCTATGCCTCCCCTGTATGCTGTACTCCATGATGTCATCCAATCCATCCAAGGAGGTAATGTGTGGTATAGTGTTTTCTGCTTGTCTTGCCCCAGGGTTCAACACTGCTGCGATCCGGTTCGTACAGGGATGCATGGCATGCGCCCGTCACAATCCAGGCCAAGTGGTCAAGGTACCTTCTTAGTGCGAGCCAGATTATCTGTTTCAGTGAATGCAGAAGGATAACATACAGCTACCATAGGCAGCTGTTTGGAGTTTGTTGGTTTGCATAGACCTCTTTCCAGGTTAGTTAGAGGAGTGGCTTGTAAAATAAAATAAAATTCAAACGCCAAAAATATTACTAAAGAAAATGTTGAACTAAAGTAATTTTGATATATGGTGTAATAAAATTCATAGTAAATAATAGAAATAGACAGTTTATTAGCCCTCTACTCAGTTAGAACCATGCCTAATTGTAAGACTAAATTGAGTCCCTATGAAGGTTTGTTTGGTAGGGCTCCTGTAATAGGCCTATGCTTAATCCAGGCCAAAAAGGAGGGCCTCATCTCTCATGTGATGGCCTTACATCAGGAGCTAACTGTCACTCATAAATGTGTATTTCCCTTGATTCCAGATCCATACTTAAAAGAGGAGTCATATAGTTTGCTTTCAGGTGGTTGGGTTGTCCTCAAAAGACATAAGAAAGAGCTTGGAACAAAGATACGGAAGACCCTCTCAAGTGCTGTTAACCACTACAACCTCAGTGAAACTTGAAGAAAGCCAAATTAGGTTAATGCCAGGCATTGTATAAAGATTATCAAGAGAGGAGACAAATGTGGCCCATATCCTTTGTCATATGTAGGACTCTTGCGGTCATTGGGCTGTCATTTCTCTTCTTCCTTATTAGAGGAATTGAAGACATGCATCCTGTAAAGAGGGTTGTAACGGCTTCACATGTAATGTTTCAGAGATCAGAAAATGTCAGCAGATACAACAAGATAGCAGTAAGTCTACCAATGATTCAATGATATTGTGTAATCAGACAAAATGTCAATATGTAACAAATAATATGACCTGCAGTTGTACCATGGTAAGCCCCAGTCACATTAGACATGTAAAACTATGAACAAGTTGGGTTACTCAAATGTTGGGAATGAGATAAATCTTTTAAGAACCATCTACCTAGAATACCATTTGAAAATTTGTTGTGAGGCATTTTTCCTTATCCTGGATATTACCTAGCAGTGTAGAGGTATAATGCAGGAGACAGAGAATAACTGGAGGCATGAGCATATTTCTTTGCAGAGATAAATCTCATGGCTAAGGTTAACAGTTAAGGTCCCCTATACAAGTTAGGGAACCCCCCCCCCCCCTACACACACACACAATGTTATATTCAGCCTAACATACTATGTTAAGCTAAAGCTTCCTGCAGTACTAGTACAACATCCTGCTTCTACTTATCTGTGGACACTTCTGTGTGTATGTCTGAGTATATACAGTATAGTGTATATAGTTAGATAAAAAATCTATAATTTTATTGCAGTCTGATCACCTGCTCTGACTGCTGTTTCTGTCAGAACTAAAGTAATGTTACAGTTTCACCAGATATTTTGTCTTACCTTCAGAGTGCTATTCAAAGTCCTGATTTTGTGCAGTTTGTCATTGACTGAAGGGTTTTTGCTTCGTTTAATAAAAGATTTTCTTAGTTCAATTTTAGATGAGGGACGTCGATCTCCAATTGGTGACAGACTGGCTTCTTCCAAAGATTTGTATAATTTCTCCATTTCATCATCATCTTGATCTTGCAGAAGGAAATCAGAACATTTAAGCATAAAAATGGCATTAATATTACAATACCACATATAGCACAAATATCACAAAATGTGACCAAATATAAATCGCACCCAATAGCCATCCTTTGGAAATTGAGATGGCCATCATAGAGAAAATATGCTATTCTACAACTGTTTTCTCACAAACAGTATGCTCACATGCAGTTTTCTATGCTACATTTGCCTAGTTTTGCTTGATTTTATTTTAAACTAAGTAGCAGCTGCCATAAGCTACAGCCAGCTCCGCCTATTGTCGTTCAGTGCACAGTAATAGGCGGAAGTGGCAGCAGGGTGGGTCAAGTGCTAGCTGCAGCTCATGAATATCAAGAACTACTTTTTGTTGCTCTCAGAAAGGGTTGCGAAAAGATGATTACATTCCCTTTTAGGCCTCCATGACACATGAATACGGCTAAACGCCCAAAAATAGAACAGACTCCACTCGAAAATCGCGACGATGGAAAGCACCGCGATCCAGCGACTGTCTGAGAGGTTCCATTGAAAACAATAGGAGCCTCTGACGTTTAGCGTAGCGCTAAACGCTGAAAAAAATGGGTCTGTGAGGGAGGCCTTACTGCACATCTAAGTCTACAATTTAAGTTTATTGCCTAGACATGATAATGTATAAAAATTTAGAATTAGTGGTAAATATATATAATTGGAAGTGTTAGTTGAAAAGGAATTTTTTCTACTGGGCACATACTGATCAGTATTTTCCTAATAGGAAATAGTAATACAGAGACAAAAAAAGAAAACATTAGGTCACGCTGTGAAATATCCATCCATCATATCAAGGCGTTGTCCTCCTCACACTGTGAATTCTATATATCATTGGAAATCTTGGGTGATAATACGTTAACAAAATCTTTCGTATAGATATATTATAAAAATTTACAAGGGAAATAATACATTTTATAAGACTTGGAGATATTGATAAGGCAAAAGTATATAATCTGTCACCTCCGGTACCCTTTTCTGCCCAGGGGCGTGTTTTATTGGTAGGTATATGTTTGCATGTTTTTTATTCTATGTTCTTGCTATGGTGATTACCTTTAACCTTCATGTGTAGGCCCTCTGTAACTATGGACGGCAAACTGCTGTTTAATACTGGTGCCTCCTCTTTGAAATTAGGATTTATCTCCGCAGCTGTCAACATCATGTCAACATTTTTATTTTGGTGACAATTCTGTTCTATAAACAACTTCTCAAGTTCTGGAGCTGATGAACTGTTTGTCATATAATAGAGTGAAACTTTTTCTTGGTATTCCATGATGCACAGTGATGATCCAGAGTTGTGTGCTAGGGAACTGCCATGTAGTGGTATCTCAAGCTCAGAAGTTGATGGTGAATTATGTTTTATCTGCAGGCAAAAAAAGTATATATACAAATAAGTAATGTAATTAGAAAAATCCGAACTCTCTCGTTTGTTAATGTATAGAGCCTCATATATTAAAAAAAAACAACTATTCGATTGTATTGCACTATATATATATATATATATATATATATATATATATATATATATATATATATATATATATATACACAATAGGTTGCTATGGAAGCGCTCACATGACACTTTGTAGAAATGCAGGATCCGCCCTTCTAACAAAGTTAGGACATGCGAGTGCCGACTCACATGTCAGCTCCGTCAGCTCGCTGTGTGGCCTGCTTTCCATAGGCTCCTATGGAAGCCATGGAAGCAGGCTGTCCGCACCACGGATGTGTTACTAGGCTGCTCGGTGCAGCTAGAGAAAGCTCGTTCTTGCACATAATCCCTGCAAGTCAGTAGTGTGGTTTACACGTTGCTTAGCAGCATGTAAACCACGCTTGTCTGACCAAGCCCTAAGGATCAAAAGTTTTAGAAACACCTCAATTATTGTAGTTTTTAGATAAGTAGTAGTAACCGGCAGCAAACAGGAATGTAGAAAGATACAAAAATATTTTATTACCCCATTACAAAAAAGAGTAGCGGCGTTTCAGTCAGGTTGACCTTCCTCAAGCTAATACATACTCATTAAAGTGCACACTATATATAGGTAATGTGAGATAAACAGACCAATAAAAACATGTTATACACAGGTATACCTCTTAAATCGCTGATTGCCCCGTCCTCCACGTCCTGACTGGTGCCGAGCGCATAGTGAATGACATCATCTCATAGCCGACCCAGTTGATGCAACCGCGCGTGTGCGGGTCTTGCAGCGCCGTCATTGTGTCTGCACATGCACGGGATCTCCGTCCCCGTGAGAGCTGATACTCAGCCCCGTTGGAACGCGGAAGAACTGTATGTTATCCCAGCGCATGCGCCGTATCATGGAAGAGTCTCCTTAACTCTTCATAAGTCGGCAACTTAACAGACTGTTGTAATCCAAAGCTCAACACAGCGGACTGTACATTGCATGATCAGAAAACCTCCTTATCATGACACAAACAGAGAAACTTATATATCCCCTCAATTTATCTGATACTGTTCTATATATATATATAAACATAAATTAACATAACATATGTGCTTTGGGGAAATAGAATTAATCACCCCATCTGATAGATGTATAGTTCATTAGAGCAGGTAAGTTGCAATCAAGGTGGACCAGATACAGTAAGAATGCGCACAATATTAAATTTTATCCAAATAAACTATTTGAATATTATACAGCATTGGGTTAGGGATTATAATCAAATCACAATAGCTATCTCTATATCAAATTTTTTAATAGGGCAGAAGACAACCAAAATCGGTCATGTCTATATAATGCCCATATAATTACCTAGAGTCCCTATAGTAAACAATTTTTGTGTCTGTGATTTCTAATACTCACAGATCCCACATTGTCCAATATGTACAATATTAACTGCTCCACCAAGATGAAACCTATAACAAAGGGAAAAAAGGGGGGGAGGAAAAAGAAAAGAAGAAAAAAAAACGGAGACGGTATCTGACATGCCAAATCATAAATTTATTAATAATACACGTAAATGTATCAAAAACAGGATATTAAGGATTACAGCCGCAGCCGACGTGAGACGAGGGAACCAGCGACAGAGGAATCCTGTGAAAACAAACACAAATGAATATACACACATAACCACGAATAGATTAAAAAATAATATACATATTTAGAAATATATGCACATATACATATGCTGATGTGTATCACAAGATTTTAAAGGAATGACTGAAAGGCATATTCTTGGTTAAGTCCCTTAGGGTACATGGTGTCAAGCTCATAAATCCATTTTAGCTCACGCTTTTTAAGTAATGACTCTCTGTCCCCACCTCTGGAAAGCAAGGGAACATGGTCAATGACCCTATATTTAAATTGACTAATACTATGTTTAGCCTCCACAAAGTGCCGTGATACAGGTAACTGCAAATTTTTCGTCCGAATAGTGCTCTTGTGCTTCACCATATGTGACCTTGCCTCCATAGTGGCACAAGAGCACTATTCGGACGAAAAATTTGCAGTTACCTGTATCACGGCACTTTGTGGAGGCTAAACATAGTATTAATCAATTTAAATATAGGGTCATTGACCATGTTCCCTTGCTTCCCAGAGGTGGGGACAGAGAGTCATTACTTAAAAAGCGTGAGCTAAAATGGATTTATGAGCTTGACACCATGTACCCTAAGGGACTTAACCAAGAATATGCCTTTCAGTCATTCCTTTAAAATCTTGTGATACACATCAGCATATGTATATGTGCATATATTTCTAAATATGTATATTATTTTTTAATCTATTCGTGGTTATGTGTGTATATTCATTTGTGTTTGTTTTCACAGGATTCCTCTGTCGCTGGTTCCCTCGTCTCACGTCGGCTGCGGCTGTAATCCTTAATATCCTGTTTTTGATACATTTACGTGTATTATTAATAAATTTATGATTTGGCATGTCAGATACCGTCTCCGTTTTTTTTTCTTCTTTTCTTTTTCCTCCCCCCCTTTTTTCCCTTTGTTATAGGTTTCATCTTGGTGGAGCAGTTAATATTGTACATATTGGACAATGTGGGATCTGCGAGTATTAGAAAGCACAGACACAAAAATTGTTTACTATAGGGACTCTAGGTAATTATATGGGCATTATATAGACATGACCGATTTTGGTTGTCTTCTGCCCTATTAAAAAATTTGATATAGAGATAGCTATTGTGATTTGATTATAATCCCTAACCCAATGCTGTATAATATTCAAATAGTTTATTTGGATAAAATTTAATATTGTGCGCATTCTTACTGTATCTGGTCCACCTTGATTGCAACTTACCTGCTCTAATGAACTATACATCTATCAGATGGGGTGATTAATTCTATTTCCCCAAAGCACATATGTTATGTTAATTTATGTTTATATATATATAGAACAGTATCAGATAAATTGAGGGGATATATAAGTTTCTCTGTTTCTGTCATGATAATGAGGTTTTCTGATCATGCAATGTACAGTCCGCTGTGTTGAGCTTTGGATTACAACAGTCTGTTTTGTTGCCGACATGTGAAGAGTTAAGGAGACTCTTCCATGATACGGCGCATGCGCTGGGATAACATACAGTTCTTCCGCGTTCCAACGGGGCTGAGTATCAGCTCTCGCGGGGACGGAGATCCCGCGCATGCATAGACACAATGACGGCGCTGCAAGACCCGCACACGCGCGGTTGCATCAACCGGGTCGGCTATGAGATGATGTTATTCACTATTCACTATGCACTCGGCACCAGCCAGGACGTGGAGGATGGGGCAATCAGCGATTTAGGAGGTATACCTGTGTATAACATGTTTTTATTGGTCTGTTTATCTCACATTACCTATATATAGTGTGCACTTTAATGAGTATGTATTAGCTTGAGGAAGGTCAACCTGACCGAAACATCGCTACTCTTTTTTGTAATGGGGTAATAAAATATTTTTGTATCTTTCTACATTCCTGTTTACTGCCGGTTACTACTACTTATATTTGGACTGCATTTGTGGAGCTTACCTGGTTTGGGCTCTTTTACTGGCGTTTGCACCTATATTGCCTGACTCTATAAGAGGACTATTGCAGTGCTGCTGGGAATTCATCTTTATTATTGTAGTTTTTATTGATGTTTATACAGTTTAATGTCTCACATGTACTATGAAATGGAAGCAGAGAACAAATAAACATTTTGTTTAGACATTGCTTCTCAGCATTATTGCAGAAGTTCCCACAAATGTGCTAAACTTGTAGGTTACTTTGCTTTCAGCCTTCTGTCCAGTTCATCCCAAACAAGCTCAATTGGGTTTAAATCTGTAGACTGTGCAGGCTATTCCATTCTTTGAAACCTACCAGCATGTTCTTGTCTTCTTAAGTAGTACTGTCATAAGTATTTAGATCATTGTCAATTGAAAATTGACAACCAACACATCTGTTATAATTGTATGTCGGTCGTCTTTGGTTAATTGCCTTTTACTTGCCATTATGATAGCAATGTGCTCTGTCCTGAAGAGCAAAATTGTCCAAATCCTAGAGGGTGTTGTAATGCAGCCTGTTCCAACTCTGGTTACATAGAATTGGAGGGTTTGAAAGTAATCTACTAAAGTTAAAACATCTCGAATAGTTTTCACCCAATTTCAAACTACAATTTGCTTTCTGTGCAGCAGAGCAACCAACCTTGATGTATTCCCTGAAAAAAGCTGTTTCATTAAAATCATAAATTCAGATTATTGTTGTGTTTCAGGTGTCAGGGAGCTGAGGTCCGGGTAACTGGAAGTCCCTGAAACTACCCGCAACCTGTCCATACCTACCCTAGGGCAACAACTGGGCGACAGTCCCTAGGCTCAGTAGGGATGTGGGTCAGGAGTCAGACTCACAGACAAATACAGGAAAACACAGAAACACAAAGGCAGGTCAGGCAATCCCGGTCGGCAACAGGAGAAGAAGAGGTACAAGGGGTCAGGCGAAGGCAAAGTTAGGTTTACGGCTAGCGGTTCAAAACAGGGCATCAATCCAAGGAAACGCGGGTGTAGCTGCAGGCCAAACATACACTGGCAACTACAGAAGGGAACTGAACAGTTTAAATGCTGTCAGAACTTCCGCCCCAGCTGATTGGGGCGGGGAGCCTGGCAGCAGCAAGACACAGACATCCAGCAGTGAGTGCAGAGCAGAGACCCAGACATCAAACAGCAAGTGCCGAGCAGAGATCCAGACATCCATCAGTGAATGCAGAGCAAGCGCGCCCAGGTGTCCCCAGCAACCCGGCTAACTAGGCACACACCCCCTGCGCAAGGGAGCACGCACACGGAGCTGGCGTACTGGATCACGGCGGCCAGGGGAGGTCACCAAGACAGGAACTCCTCTGCGCCGCCATCCCATAGCCCGGGTAATAGGACCGGTAGTGTGGGCACGGAGACCCCCAGAGCCGCCTGACATCAGGTTACAATTTCATAATATTTTTCTGTTTTTAAGTTACTTTTAAACCTTTATCTAAAACTTTTGACAGGTAATATATCTATCTCGCGTCTATCTCATATCTATCTAATATCTATCTTGTATCGATCTATTTCAGATCTATCTATATATCTCATATATGTATGTATTGTATCTATCTTGTATCTATTTATTTCCTATCTATCTATATATCTCATATCTATTTGTCTCATATCAATCTATATATATCTGTCTCATATCTATCTAGCTTATATCTATGTATCTATCTCATATCTATACCTGTCTTATATCTATCTATTTGTCTCGTATTTATCTATCCATCTATCACAAATCTGTCTCATATCTGTCTCATATGCATATCTCTCTATCTGTCTGTATATATTTATATCATATGTGTCTTCTATCTATCTCTCTATCTATCTGTCTCCTATTTGTCTCATATTTATCTATCGCACATCTATCTCATATCTGTCTGCCTCATATCTGTCTCATAACTATCTATCTCATGTCTATCTATCTAGCTATCGCATATCTATATATCTATCTAATATCTATCTCATATCTACCTATCTATATATATCATATCTATTTTGTATCTATTTATCTTGTATCTGTCTTCTGTCTTTCTATTTTGTATCTTTCTATCTTGTATCTATCTATCTATCTATATCTGTCTCATATCCATCTAGCGATCTTATATCTATGTATCTATCTGATATCTATCATGTCTATCATCTATCATGTCTGATATCTCATGTCTACGGTATATCTGTCTCATATCTATCTATCCATCTATTGCATAAATATCTCATATCTGTCTGTCTCATATACATCTATCTCATATCTCTATATCTGTCTCATATCTATCTGTCTATCATCTATGTATCTATTGAATATCTATTTAATATCTATCTCATATCTATCTATCTCATATCTCTCTCTATATATAGCTATATATCTGTCATATCTATATATCTCATATTTATCTATCTTGTATCTATCTCATATCTATCTATATATCTCATATCTATCTATATATCTCATATCTATCTATATATCTCATATCTATCAATCTAATATATCTATTTATCTCATATTTATCAATCTAATATCCATCTATCTATCTCATATCTATCCATCTCAAATCTGTCTATCTGCCTCGTATCTATCTATCTGTCTGAAATCTATCTATTTCGTATCTATCTAACATCTATCTATCGCATATCTATCTATCTCAAATCTGTCTATCTCTCTCGTATCTATCTGTCTTAAATCTATCTATTTCGTATCTATCTATCTCTATATCTTATATATCTCATATGTGTCTTGTATCTATCTATCGATCCCTTATCTATCTGTCTCATGTATTTGTCTCATATTTATCTATCCATCGCATATCTATCTCATAACTATCTATCGCATATCTATATATCTATCTAATATCTATCTCGTATCTATCTCTCATATCTATCTTGTATCTATTTATCTAGTATCTATCTATCATATATATATATATATATCATATCTATCTATCTTATATCTATGTAACTATCTGATATCTATCATATCTCTCTATCTCATATCTGTATCTGTCTCATATGTATCTATTTGTCTAATATTTATCTATCCATCTATCGCATATTTATCTCATATCTGTCTGTCTCATATATATCTATCTCATATTTCTATACCTGTCTCATATCTATCTGTCTATTATCTATCTATGTATATATTGAATATCTGTCTATCTAATATCTATCTCGTATCTATCTATCTCTTTCATATCACTATATATATATATATATATATATATATATATATATATATATATAAATAAATAATCTATTTATCTTGTATCTATCTATCTTGTATCTATTTATCTCATATCTATCTCAAACTTATCTATCTTATATCTGTCTATCTGTGTCATATCTATCGGTCTCATATCTATATCTAGTCTCCTCACTATCGCACAACCCTAAACGGCTCTTTGATACTTTTCACTCCCTTCTGAGCCCTACACCGCAGCCCCCTGTGACGGATCTCAGTGCTGTAGAGTTGGCTGCTTACTTCAAAAAGAAAATTGATGACATCCGTCAGGAAATAACTTCCCAATCCCAGACTAGCCCTGGCCCTAGTCTTGTCAGTACTGCATCTAGCTCCTGCTCACTGTCTGTACTCAGACCAGCGACAGAGGAAGAAGTCTCCAAATTGCTCTTCTCTGCTCGCCCCATCACCTGCGCTAGCGACCCCCTCCCTTCACACCTCCTCCGATCCCTCTCCCCAGTGGTCATCTCACCACTATATTCAACCTCTCTTTGACCTCTGGCATCTTTCCCTCTTCTTTCAAACATGCCATCATATCCCCACTGCTAAAGAAGCCGACTCTGGATGCGACTGATGCTGCCAATTACCGACCCATCTCAAATCTCCCCTTCCTCTCCAAACTACTAGAACGCCTGGTTTACCCCCGCCTTGTAAGCTACCTATCAGAGCACTCTCTCCTGGACCCCCTACAATCTGGCTTCTGACCTCAACACTCAACAGAAACTGCCCTTACAAGGGTATCCAATGACTTACTGACAGCCAAATCGAGGGGCGATTACTCCCTACTGATTCTCCTCGACCTTTCCACAGCATTTGACACTGTTGACCACAAACTCCTCCTCAGTATGCTCCGCTCCATCGGCCTGAAGGACACTGCTCTCTCCTGGTTCTCCTCTTACCTATCTGACCGCTCTTTCAGCGTCTCCTTTGCTGGCTCTACCTCCCCTCCTCTTCCCCTTGCTGTTGGGGTCCCCCAGGGCTCGGTCCTCGGCCCCCTCCTTTTCTCTATCTACACAGCCCCAATTGGACAAACCATTAGGAGATTTGGCCTCCAATGCCACCTGTATGCTGACGACACCCAGCTACACACCTCTTCCCGTGACATCTCTGCACCTTTCCTCCAAAACATCACGACTGTCTGTCTGCTGTCTCTAACACTATGTCCTCTCTCTACCTAAAACTAAACCTCTCTAAAACTGACTTACTGGTATTTCCACCCTCCACTAACCGACCTCATCCTGACATCTCCATCTCAGTGTGTGGTGCCACCATAACTCCTAGACAATATGCCTGCTGCCTTGGGGTCATATTCGACTTTCATCTATCCTTTACCCCCTACATCCAATCTCTCGCCCGAACATGTCGACTGCACCTCAAGAACATCGCAAGAATCCACTCTTTTCTCACTGTGGACACGCTAAAAACGCTTACTGTTGCCCTCATCCACTCTCGGCTCGATTATTGCAACTCGTTGCTAAACGGCCTCCCCTGCACCAGACTATACCCTCTCCAATCCATTCTAAATGCGGCAGCCAGGCTCATCTTCCTGTCCAGCTGCTACTCGGACGCCTCTGCCCTGTGCTGGTCACTGCACTGGCTGCCTGTTAAATACAGAATTCAATTTAAACTTGCTACTTTCATCCACAAAGCCCTCCACAGCACAGTGCCGCCATACATTGCCTCCCTCATCTCAATCCATCACCCAGCCCGGGCTCTCCGCTCTGCTAACGAAACCAGACTGAGCGCCCCTTTAATTCGAACTTCTCGTTCCCGCCTCCAAGACTTCTCCAGCGCAGCACCGGTCCTCTGGAATGCATTACCAAAGAATACCTGAGCAATCCAGGACTCGCAAAACTTCAGGCGTGCTCTAAAAATGTACCTCTTCAGGGAGGCATACCGCATTCCCTAAACAAACCCCTCTGTACTTCACCTGATAACATGCTCCCTGACCTATTGACTGCAATCGCTGCTAGCCATCATAAACCGCTCCTGCGGTCATACCGATCTGCCATCACACGGCCAAATATCTGACCATTGTCTATCTCAGATAAATATAATCTATGAGAGAGATATATAGATAGATATGAGATAGATATGACACAGATAGATATGAGAGTTATAGATATGAGGGACATAGATAGATAGTTTTAGAACTGTGGATGTGGAACCACTGGATCAACCTAGCAGGTGGGTGAAGGCCAAGTCCAGCGAAGCATATAGCTGACCCTCTGGGAATCAGAGGTAAGGACGCTAGATGACCGTAACCACTCCGAGGAGGTGAACTAGGGAAAATACCTTGGTGTAAGCTGGTACTGGAAAGGAGAGATAGCCCAGCCTAGTAACGAAGCACTTATCCTAATAAGGATGACCTGTGGTCTTCCTCTAGCCGCTAGTTGACTCTTACAGGTAGAATTTCTATACACAAAGGACAAACCAGGACTGGGAGTAGTAGAGAAATAGAGAGACGGACAGGCCTACAATGACAAAACAGGAACAGGTGAAAAGACAACTAACAGACGGATGCTGGAACAACAGAATAAATGCTGAAGCAGGAGCTAAGCAGGATGTCAGAGAGAGCAAACTCACAACAACACTGATGCAGAGTCTGAGAGGCACTGGGCAGCTATAGATGGCGGTGATTGGAAAAGGTGCATCAGCTGAGCAAGAGACCCAGGAGTGCTGGAAGAGAATAGCATAAGCTCAGGGAACAGGGAGACCAGGACGATGCCCGTGCCTGCCAGATGCAGAGACAGGGAACTGTGTCTGAACAGTGCAACTAACAGATAGATAGATAGATAGATAGATAGATAGATAGATAGATAGATAGACAGAATCTATCTATTTCAGCTAAAACATTATTTGATATTGCTATTGTGATATACAGATGGTCCCCTACTTGCAAATGTTTGAGTTACGAACTTCACTACATATGAACATAATTGTCCTGCAGTATGATGTAATACTATAGCATTACATCATACTGTACAGCAATCGGGCAGGCTTTCTATAAAGCCATGCCATGGGGCCTTTCAGAAGGTCCCCGGCTGCTGTGCTAAGCACACAGCATCACGCGGTCTTATCGCTGGGGGCAGTGCAGGAGCCCCAAACGTCGAGTGCAGGCTGTTTCGTACAGCCGACACCTGCCTGCAACAGCTACGATAAGCCACACTGCTCATTGGAGCTGTTAACTCTTTAAATACCGCTGTCAATTCTGACAAAGATGTCCGCTGTTTCAAGTACACAAAATATTCAGGGCAAACCAATATGAAAGAAGAAAGTGTGATAGTTCTGGGCAGACTGGTTGTAAAGAGAATTTGTGTAGGGTGAACAGAACCTTTGCACCTGGCCCATCAGCCTTTAACTATACGGTTGGCACAATACTATACATTTTCTGAATCTTACAAATATTGTATTTACAGTCACAAGATATTATGGTGTATTAGGATATACTTTTACTTCCCTTTAACTCCCCAATAGCATTTTTTAACACAGTATTAATTTTCAGACTATAGCTTCTGATAAGATCTTAACTAGTAAAATATTGGTGGTGGTTTGTCCTTTCCTGTATAATTAATCACAAATGTTTGATCTTCTGCTTATAAAACTGAATCAAGTACTTGCAGGATGTTACAATACTACAATGACAATAGGATAGCAGGCACTGTAATTGGTATAACATTTTCAATATGGAACATACAAAGGAAGGAGACTCTGCCGCTAAATCATGATCATCATGTTCACTTTCACTCCAGCAATCTACAAGAGAATTAAGACAAATCCTGTTATTAAGTGGAAGCTTTCTGCCATTTTTCTTCTAGGTTTGTCATCTGATGTTGTGTCAGAGGCCTGTATTGAATTTAGCAACAGAATGGTTAGAGAAACTTGTAAGCCTGAAATTATATTTAAAGTGGTTGTCCAGGATAAAGAAAAATAGGCCAATGGTGGGTAATTGTTTGTAATTTTATTGTATAAAAGAATAAAAGAAACAGTACTTGCCTATACTCGCGTAGACCCGCATCCACTGCTCTGAAGCTCCGCAATGATATTTTTTTTACTGTGCTGCAGGACCGAGGTCACCTTGAGACCAATCACTGGCCTTAGTGGTGAGACTGCTAATCTGGATGACTGGCTGCAGCAGTCACATGTTGATACGACTTCAGTACTTCAGCACAGTATGCAAACATCGGTGGGGCGAATCGGAGCTAGAATTACAGAGGCCTAATCAGTACTGCTTCTTATTATTCTATACAATTTTTCACTAATGGACAGTCTGTTCTATACCCCAGACAACCCCTTAGCCACACCTTTCAACTTCCCAGGAGAACTTTGCTTTTTTTTTTCTTTTAAGAATAAGATGTACTTGCAATGCATGAGAGCACATATGACAGAAAGGAGACCACCATCTCCGCTCTTATAGTGTAAAGTAGCAATGTGCTATTATGAAAAGTCATCCCCAGTGCGGTATGCATTGTAGTACTTGCTCCAACATTATACCAAAGAAATGAGAAGCAACTTAGGGTGAAAAGTTTTATATCATACAGTACATAGAATAGTTTTCCTAAAATATGACACCCATCCTTAGCCAGTCAAACTAGCCATATGGGACTGGGTTAGCAGAAAATACACCAACATACTCTGCGGGAAAAAAAAGAAATCTCCGCAACTGCTGGCAGAGTATGCAAACCTCCTTCTAAACTGCCTCCACTGGAGAGCTCGCTTCATATCTATATACATACACAAATGCAGCCAACCCACGCTGTCTTCACAATTACCTAATTATATGTCTATGGATATAGTGCAGACTGAGACTGTAAAGTGAGAAAACATGGGGGACATTTACAAAAACTGACCAAAAGAAAAAGTATGTTGCCTATAGCAACCAATCACAATGCAGCTTTCATTGTTCAAGTGCAATGTAACAAATGAAGCTGCACTGTAATTGGATGTTATGGGCAACAAAGAGAGTGTTTCTTTCGAGCATAAATCTCCCCCCATGGCTTTACTCTACTCACTCCCCTCCAAAAATAGAGTATATCACAAAACTCAAGTTTCAACATTCTGCAGCATTGTTACCGAACCCAATTTTGAATCCCCACATAGATGTTGTACAAATAGGTAAAAGCGGCAGCTTGATGTCCACGAACAAACACCATTTGTTTAATGCACTTATACCAGAAAACTGTCAAAATTGAATTATTCTGTCGGATTGTAATGAAATGTGCCAGCAGTGTGGAATTTATGATTACTTCTACATATGATGATATAGGTCATTCAGGAGGCTATAGTAGACACTACATCATTGCAGATTGCAATATTACCTTCTTCTTTTTTATCTTTTATCGGTTGAGTAATTACAGCAAGGCCCAGTTTACTTAGCCATCTGAAATGAAAGTCAAAAAAGAGGTTTTACAGGTGCATTTTCTTTATGTAAGGCCATGTTCACATCTGCTTCAAAAACTTCTTCTAGAGCCTCTGCAACACATACATCCAAGAATCCAGGATGAAATAGCACAGCATGCTGCACTATTCCATTTGGGAAAATGCTGGCATGACAGAAGCCAGACAGACCCCATTTTAGTCAATGGCATCTGTTTGGCGCTGTTCTCTTCCGTCATATGACAGATTGCACTTTCCGTTTTTCTTCTCCTATGCAGAATACACAAACAAAATGCAAAACAATGATGTGAACAAAGTTTACAACATTATACAATTTCCTATTACTGGACCCATCATAATTAGAGATGAGCGAGCGTACTCGGAAAAGCACTACTCGCTCGAGTAATTTGCTTTATCCGAGTATCGCTGTGCTCGTCCCTGAAGATTTGGGTGCCGCTGCGGCTGACAGGTGAGTCGCAGCGGGGAGCAGGCGAGAGCGGGCGGGAGAGAGGGAGAGAAAGATCTCCCCTCCGTTCCTCCCCGCTCTCCCCTGCAGCTCCCCGCTCCGTGCCGGCACCCGAATCTTCAGGGACGAGCACAACGATACTCGGATAAAGCAAATTACTCGAGCGAGTAGTGTTTTTCCGAGTACGCTCGCTCATCTCTAATCATAATCTGAATGGTGCAACTTTGAAATAGAATTTAAAAAAATTAGGGTGATATTTACTAAGACCAGCATTTCTAATGCTAAATCATGGCAAGTTTGCAATGTGTGAATGCACTCTTATTAATGCTTGGTTCGCACATGGAATTTTACATGTTGTAGTTGTACATGCATCCAAAAGGTGAGCGACTGTATTTAGGGATTAGCTCAGTTAAAGTTCACTCACTAAAGTTCTGCACAGGTGGTATGCAACCTGCACTCCCTTAACTGTTGGCGAAGCATGATGGGAGCTGCAGTTTCACAACCGTTAGGTCGCCTTCTTACATGACGGAATCCTTGTGTGCATTCCACAATGGAGTACGGGAATTAATTCTGCGGTGGCCAAATCCACACCTAAATGGTGCCAATTTGGCCAGGTTTTGCTTGAGGTAAAGTGTTTTTCAAAAGACTGCAGATTTGTTGCGAAAAATTTCCACAATGTGTGAAGGAGATTTTTTAAATCCGCTTTTACTGTAAACTCTGCAGAATTTCCACCATGTGAGAAGACATCCTTATAGTACCACAAATTGCAAACCCCTGGTCATTAGCATAGTACACAGACAAAAGACGGAGGTCGCTCACCTTGAAGACTGATCAGGTACACATTCAACTGTATAATAAAGTAATAGAATTGTTGCGCAGCCTGATTATTTGGGCCGATCGCGTCAAAGTAGAAATGAACAGCCAACAAAAGAACACAGGCTTCTTCATCAGCTGATCTTGTTTATGCAACCATAAAAATGCTTGCAGGTCAGCGGTGCAACCCCTATGCGAGCAGGAAGATTTGTAGCTGACCAATGACAGCTGAATAGAGATGAACGATGATTGTTATCGTGGGTAATCTGTCCATGTAAAAACATCCATCAGAGACCTTTCACACAGGTGGAAGAATTTCGCCAGGACACAGCAGAATTTGCTGATGTGAATTTCCGCACCAAAATCTGCAGGTCCCATTAAAAGCAATGGTTTCAGCCAAGCCCCGCAGTAAGATTATCGGGGAAGGGCTTGAAATATAAGCCCTTCCCCGATAATCTGCCAAAAGTGTGTAAAAAAAATTATACTCACCTCTCCTGCGCTCAGCCGCGTCCTCCTGCTGGCTCCCCGACACTGCTATAAAGCTCTTTCAGCAGTCGGGGATTTAAAAATCCCCGCCTCCACAAAGGGCTGTGCAGATTGGCTGAGGGCTCAACCAATAGCAGCTACTGCTTAGCTATTAACTGAGCGCTCAGCCAATCACACATAGCCCTTAGCTATTCATTCATAGCTGACCCCATTGAAACCACTTGCGATATGCCGGTTCTATACCGGCGTCTTTCTTGCGCTGCGAGGCGAGAGTTTTCTTGTGCTCTCGCAGCGCAAGAGAGAAAAAAAATCGCAAGTGTGCGTTCACCCTCATAGGTAATTTCCACCCCCACCCTCTTATCTCACCTCCCCGCTGCTGTCAGGGTCCCTGCTGCTTGGATTTATCTGTTCTTCACTTGGGACAACCACTCTTCCCCGGTAATCTCACCTTTCCGCTGCTGTCCCTGTCACTGCCTCTTGGAGTAATCTGCTCTCTGCTGTGGCGCTGTCCATAGTAACTCTCTCCAGCGGCCTGCCATCAGTGTTGCAATATGTCTGCCGCTTTTTAAGCTCCCCTCTTGTCACTCCTTTCTGCTCTGCCACTGTCTGGTCCCCGCTGTCATTCTCCATGCTAAACTCACATCAGCCCTCCCCAAACTTGCAGCGCTGATGGCAGGCCACCGGGGACATTCACAACGGACAGCATAGGAGCAGGGGGGCAATAACTCCAAGCGCCAGACACAGTGACCGCAGCAGGGAGGTGAGATTACCGGGGAAGAGTGTTTGTCCGAAGCAGGGAGAAGATAAATCCAAGCGGCAGGAAGAGTGACAGCAGCAGGGAGGTGAGATGAGGGATGAGGGGGGGGGGGGGGGGGGAAGAAAGTAGCTGGGAGTCGAGGACCAATAGCCAGCCTTGGGCGTTCCATGTTACTCCAGCAGCACAACCCTTTGTCTCCACCCACAGTTCCGGGAGGGTTTATCAAATATAGTGTTAAAGGGGTTTTATGGGCAAATACTACTGATGACCTCTCCTCAGGATAAGTCATCAATAGTTGACTGGCTTCCATTAAAATCAATGAGAGTAGCACCTACAAATACCTGTTCCAGCCACTACACAGGGGTCAGTGAAATCTGCTACTGCTCCTTACCCTCTGTTTTGCAGCATCGACAGGGGGTGCTCGAACTGCTATTCGGTTGGGGCCCTGATTGACGGACCACAGCTGATCAACTATTGATTACCTATCCTGAGGATTAGTCATCTATACTGCTTACCTAGAAAACCCCTTTCTCACCCCTGGTCTACACACATAATAACACACACAGACTGCACATGCGCGCAATTATAAATAAAGATGCAGATTTACTCACTAAAATGCATATATATATATATATAATATATAAACACACACACTCTGCACCTATACATTCATATACGGTAGTGGACTCATAATACACTCTAGCCCGCTTCCCCTTTACAGACCACAGCTACCTGTGTTTTCACTACTGTCTCAGACAGCTTCTTCCTTTGGTATCAGATAGCAGGGAAGGGGAAGAAGCTGGAGTCTAAGTAGTCAGAGGTCATGAGCTCTTCGGTGGCTAGAGATCAGCTGTGGCACCACACTTTGTATGTATAGCTACTGATTTGGAAGCTGTGTCAGCCTGCGGCTTCCTGCTCATACATCTTCCTATGTGGCAGACAGTAATCTGCTAGGGCTCTCTGCCCACTACTTCCCCACTGCTGACAGATATTCAAATAATTAGTTGTCAGCAGTACTAAAGATGAGTGAAAGGACTTCCGCCCAAGACACAGAGGGAGCAGGACGTGTCTTACAGAGCTCCTGCAAGACACACTCCCAAAGACAACGGGACCCTCTGGAGACGCAAATAAAGCAGCTGCGGGGGACGGACATCTCCCCCGCTTGCTTGGCAGAAGTCCCCCACGCCAAAAAGGAGCCTGAGAGACCCCCGGCAGACCCCCCCCCCCCCCGGCGCGGACCGCGGGAATCGGAAAGCGGAGGCGCCACGACAGGGGAGGCAAACCCCACAGCCAACCGGGACCCTACCTTCTCTGGAGATCGTGGTAAGATCGGCTGGACCGGACCCGTACCTGGGACGCACGGAGGGCTCCAGGGCGCCGCGACTCGAGCTGCGCACGGAGCCGCGGCCCGAACTTCCGGTCGCGAGGCCGCGACCGACCCCGGCCGGGACTGCGAGAGGAGAGGGGACCAGGGAGCATCGCAGAGGGACGCGGGGGGCCCCCCGAGCGTGACGAGCCCACCGGAGGACTGCCGGAGCACCCAGGCTGAACGGCAGCGGGGGTCGCTCCAGGGCGCCGCGACCTGCGCTGCGCAAGGAGCCGCGGCCCGAACTTCCGGTCGCGAGGCCGCGACCGACCCCGGCCGGGACTGCGAGGGGAGAGAGGACCCTGGGGCACCGCAGAGGGACGCGGGAGGCCCCCCGAGCGTGACGAGCCCACCGGAAGACTACCGGAGCACCCAGGCCGAACGGTAGCGGGAGTCGCGCCATAGTCCGCCAGCCGCGACAGGCTCTACCTGAGGCTGCAAGAGGTGAGGAACCCCTGGGGGCACCCCGGACGGCCTGAGGGACCCTCCGAACCGGCGATAACCCCCAAAAGCCGACCGGGACATTGCGGCCTAGCGGCGCCATAAGCCGCGGCCTAAATTTTCGGCTGAGAACCCTGCGGCGAACCCCGCCCACAACAAGCCCCGTCCACAACAAACCCCACCCACCGCAACAGACAGGGGGAAGAGCGGAGAGACACCCACAGAGTGTGGAGAAGTCTCGCCACCATAAGGGCACAACAGGGACACAGGAAGACCACAAGGGGCCCAGAAGCCCTGCACAAAAGGCCCCAAACGTAAAACTGTGAGAGACCATCACCTCACAAGCTCCACCCCCAAGTACAACAAAAGCAACAAAAAATTAAGGCCATAGGAGAAAAAGGGGAAAAGAAAACCCAGACAACAAAAATACAAATCGCAAACGGAACAAAAAACGCCAGACAAACAGAAATGAAAACATAGATACCAGACGAAAAGCCACATCCACACCAAAAACAAACCGCAACAAAACTAGAACAATCTGAGAAACAGGGAAAAACCCTCTAAAACAAACAACCCGCATAGCTATCTGACTTCGAAAAGTCAAAACATGGACAAATATTTAAATGAAAAAAACGCGGGCACCTCAACGCGAGCAACACGTCAGCCAGATACAGACAAAACAACCACAGGAGGGAAACAAAAGAATAAACCCCTCAAAAACACCAAAGAAAAAGAGAGCAAGACCACGCACCAACCCGTATCCCCCTTGAAGAGAACCCCACCGCGCACTACAGCCTCACCAAACTCCGACCAAGAGGCAATGGCCGCCTCCTCCACGCAAATGAACGAGCATTTGAGAAATAACGACGTGGACATGACACAGGCGACATTAGTGGCACAAGAGGTCTCAAAACTGCTCCTCCCCCTATTTGACAACAGATTGGAAACACTACACAAATCTATAAACTCAGCACTGTCTCAAATTACGGACAACACCCAAAGACTGACAGAACTAGAAACGAAAACCCAGAACACGGAACAAATCATAGCAACCTTAGAAGCCTCAATACAAAGAAGCCAGTCAGAAACCGAAATGCTGCGGGGAAAAATCGATGACTTAGAGAATCGACATCGCCGCAATAACCTCCGCTTTGTGGGAATACCCGAGACAGTAACCAACAACCAGCTCCTAACCTACCTAACCACCGAGCTACCGCAAGCACTTCAACTGGACATGCCCAGAGACCCCCTAATAATAGAAAGAGCCCACAGAATCGGCCCACCAGGGGATGGACGTAATAACAGAAATAGACCCCGCCCAGTGATAGCAAAGTACATGCACTGGGCAACAAAAGAAACAGTCTTACAAGCCTATAGACGACAAGGAGGACTAACAATACAAGGATCGAAAATTCTGCTATTCCAAGACTTCTCGGTGGCAGTATCACAAAAACGCAAATTATTTACCCCAATCTGCCAAGCTCTACACGAGCGAAACACACGCTTCCAACTGCTCTACCCAGCAAAACTAAAGATCCAAGATGGCAACAAATCCTTATTATTCAATACCCCGGAGGAAGCAAGAAGACACCTACAGATGGAAGAGAACGGAGAACAAGGCTGAAAAAGAATGGGGAAAGGAACTGTACTGTTGCTCTTTATTACAACCCTGTTCCAAACACAGTGGATGTGGCGCGCGCCACGCAAGGAGAAAAGGCGAAATAGATGTTTAAAGTTTACATGTTCATTATTACTATGTTTCTTATATTTTTTATGTTTTTTTCTTTCTTTCTGACCCATCTGACCTTTAAAAAACGGACCACTAGGGGGATCAGGAGGCCCCGCAGGCACGGCACGATCAACATCCAGTTGCACCCGCGGCTCGCTGGGACCGAGGGATGCGACAAAAAAAAGAGGCAAAAGCTACGGTAATTATAACCAAACCACACCTACCAACATGCCTAGAGACTTAGAAACAACAGAATACCAAACACCCACCACAATACAAACACTATCCTGGAACGTAGACGGACTAAACACACCCATTAAACGGAAAAAAGTACTGACACACCTGAAACGATACAAACCAGACATAGTGTTCCTACAGGAAACACATTGGAAGAAAGAGGGGAGGGGAGAACTCAGAGCACCATGGATAGAAGCATGTTACACGGCCTCACACACATCTGCATCACGAGGGGTAGCTATCCTGACCAGAAAAAATATGCCACACACAATACTGCAAAGCATAGCGGACCCAGAGGGAAGATACTTAATAGTGAGAATCAAAATGGAAGAACAGACGTACGCCTTGGTGAACGTCTATGCCCCCAACACTGACCAACCAACATTCTATGTCACACTAATAGAAAAACTACAACCATATCTAAGCGACAGAATAATCCTGGGAGGCGCTTTTAATAGCATACAAGACGAAACACTAGACAGAACGGGACCATCTACCCAAGCAACCTCAACCACACATGCACTACTAACACTTAAAGAACAACTCAGCGTATGTGACCCGTGGCGACTCCTGAACCCTACTAGCAAAGAATACACATGCTGCTCCAATGCCTACCACTCATTCTCACGCATAGACTTCTTCCTAATATCAAACAGCATTTTTGAGTACCACCACCAATCAGAAATCCACCCAATATCCCTTAGCGACCACGCACCGATAGCAATGAGACTACAACTGAGAACCCCGCAAAGGCTAACTAAAATATGGCGCTTCCCCTCATTCCTATGGGAATCAGAGGACTTTAGAGCATACTTGAAAATTCACTGGAACAACTACGCAGACGACAATAGTGCGCATATTGACAACACAAACCTATTCTGGCAGGCATCAAAAGCAGTGATGAGGGGCCACATCATAAGCTACTTGTCCCATAGGAGGAAAAAATTCCAAACGGAATTTGAGGCACTACACCACTCCCTCCTAGAAGCACAAAAAGAACACACGAATTCCCATAATGACAACTCATACCAAACCCTTCTCACGGCGAAACATCTACTAAATACGTTTGTACACACCCACGCACATTGGCAAAACCAATTAACAAAAAACAAATTTTACAGGTGGGGTAATAAGACGGGACGCTTGCTAGCTAATTTGTCCAAACAAAGACAACCACATAAGCCAATATTGACCTTAAGACATATTAATGGGGATAGTCTTACAACAAAACAAGAAGAGGTGGCTCAAATACTACACGAATATTTCGAAAATCTATATAGGGCAGAACCAACAAATGTACAAGACATAAACAACTTCTTAGAATCCGTGAACCTACCAAAACTAACAGAAGAACAAAAATCCCTACTAGACGCAGATATACACGAGGAGGAGGTACGAGAGGTGATCACAACAGCACAAGGGGGGAAAACACCGGGCCCCGACGGATTTTCCGCAGAATATTATAAAATATTAATAACAGACATTGTGCCAGTCCTGACTCAACTTTACAACACAATATACACACACAATACACAGACAGAAGACTTTGGAACGTCGAGAACGATATTGCTCCCCAAACCAGACAAGGACCCGACAGACCCAAGATCCTACAGACCAATAGCACTGCTAAACTGTGATTACAAGTTTCTGTCCAAGATACTAGCCAACAGACTCCAGCTAATCCTCCCATCCATACTAGACCCAGCACAGAAAGGCTTCACACAGGGGAGGAGTGCTTTAAAGAACATCAGAGCCGCCATAGCGGCGACGGTGGCAGCACAAAACCCCGAGGGCCAGACTACGATGCTACTGAGTCTGGACGCAGAAAAAGCCTTCGATAAGATGGCCTGGCCATTCTTAAACATAATACTGGAAAAAAGAGGTTTTGGACAGATCTTTGCGAATTACATAGACACGACGCAAATGAACGCCACTACTACCCTCACAGTCAACGGCCTTAACACCCCCAACATAGATCTATTTAGAGGAGCCAGACAAGGCTGCCCTCTCTCACCACTGTTATTTAATCTATCAATAGACCCCTTACTTAGATACTTGACACAAACGACACTCTTTACAGGGGCGACCTGCGGAGGTACTAAGATAAAAGTTGAAGCATTTGCAGACGACCTCCTATTGGTGATAAATAACCCCAGGGAAACACTAACTCCTATATTACAAGACGTCAAGAAAATCGGTAAACTCTCGGGCTACACCTTAAATCTAGACAAAACAGAGGCCTTGCTTCTCAGAGGACCGGCCAAACCCCCGTGGTCAACACAATACCCATTCAAGTGGGAAAAACACGCTATACAATATTTGGGAGTACAAATCACAAGAAGCCCACTCAAACTATATAACACAAATATAGAACCCCACATCAAAAAACTAGAAACTACCCTAAACACATGGAAAAACTTTACGATCTCCTTCTTGGGAAGGATAAGCCTAATAAAAATGATAGAATTTCCCCATTTATTATATATTCTACACTCACTACCTATATTTTTAAAACTAAAAGATATAAAAAGAATAAACTACCTATATAGGAACTTCATATGGGGGGGAAGAAGACCGCGTATCGCGCTCAAAGCACTACAGAAACACAGAGAGAACGGAGGAACTAACTTACCTAATCTCAGAGACTACAATCTAGCAGCCCAGGCGCGAATCATCCACGACTGGATTCACGATAAGTCATATTTCACAAACAGACCACTTGAACAGGAGATGGTCGGCACAACACGACTCCAGAACATCCTCCATCATACATACGCAGAACTCCCAGAAAAAACTAAAAAGAACCCCTTGATACTGACGGCCTGGAAAACATGGAATAAACTGCGCAAAGATAGCCAAACATCGCCACAAACATCACTGTATTTGTCACTAATGAACAACCCCAACTTCCAGGACGGTAATCCCCACAATATATTTGTGGAATGGGAGGCCCAAGGAATACACACTATAGACAAATTATTACACATAAAAGAACGACGAGTCTTAACGCACGACGAAATGAAACAAAAATACCCCGAACTCCGAATTCCACTATTTTCATACCTGCAAGTCAGACACTATATCACAGCACTCATACCACGATTACAAGAACCTGATTGGATACAAACAGGCGACACATGGATGAGCAGGAAAACGGGCCCGCGGGGCATGATCTCAAAGATGTACAGGGCAATAAGAAATAGGAGAGAGCAGGAGGATATTGATCCGGGGGTGGGCAAATGGGCCACGGACAACCCCCGACTTCACACCGACACTGATAATGAAATCCCTAACCTCGGCACATAGATACTTACCATCGGCCAGGTTCCTGGAGATGAGATTGCAAATTATTCATAGGTCATACCTAACCCCAAGCAGAGGATATCACACAGGAATTTACAATACCTCAAACTACTTCAAATGTCAAGCACCACACGCAAACCTATACCACAGTTTGTGGACATGCCCCTCAATACAGGATTTTTGGACACGAATAGGCGATTACACAAAAACACACCTGACGAATTTTTGCCCACAAGAACCAACATGGGCAATACTTGGCTATTTAGATCCCGAAATCTATCACTGCTCAAGGGGTGTCAGGAAATTACTGCACTTCATAGCAGCAGCAGGACTAAAGGCCATTTTACAGACATGGATACAACCAACAGGGCCTCCATTCAGACTGTTCCTGGACAAGCTAGCGTTTCTGTTTCAAATGGACTGGGCAGAAACATCGCTTTTTAAAGAAAAAAAAGTACAAGCCTTCTTTGAAACCTGGGGGAGTTTCATTCAATTATTACCACAAAGGGTAAAAGATAGACTGAGAAGCTCCTTCCACTATACTTGCTGGTTCCAGGAACAGGTGGCAATAGGAGACATACCTATCTAGGGTGAAATATAGACCGTGCCGTAGCCGTGCGGGGCCTCCACAAATTTTTGCAGATCCTCAACAAACAGGTCAGTAGACCAAAATAACAAAAACCTGTGGTCAAAGTGGGTCAAAGTTTTGATTTAATATATATAATTTGTTTGATTTAATGTTTTATTTTATGTTTTATAAAAATACAAAAAATGCAGGTTGATACAAGACACAAAGAAAAATCCTGCAAAATTATGATAACACTGAATGTATGTTTTAACCTGTTTAATAAAGACAAATTTAAAAAAAAAAAAAGATGAGTGAAAAACAGAAATAATTTTTTCTTTGTGACATGCTGGCCCCTCCATCCAGATGCCCTAGGCACTTGCCTTCACGTGACTTGTTAAAATATGGCCCTAGTGTGCAAAAGAGTGTTACCTCTGAATCCACCCACTAGCAGATGGATAAATTGATTGTAATCTGCAATTATGTATGAATTTTTCCACAGTATTGCACTAGCAGTTTGATATAAATATGTAATTCTGTATATATAATAAATTGAAATACATTACTGACATTTTGTATGTTATGACTATGATGAAATATTTATATGGCATCACTTTAATTGATGTTAATTAAAGGAGTATCCCAGGACATTTAAAACTTTTGCTATTCATGACTGACAGGTCATCGATAGGTGATCAGCGGGGACCTGCTGTTTGGTTTCCCACTGATCAGCTGATTCTTGGTGCCAGTGTCCCTATGGTTAGCAGAGTAAGCAAAAAGCACTGACAACAGTGCAGCAGTCCGGGTTGATGTTGCAGTGTTGAATTCAATTTTTTAAGGTTTACTTCATTGCCGCTATTTTTTTTGAAAAAAAAATATTAAAAATAGTTGGAATGTAGGATTTGGCTGCAAATAAACATCTCCATACTAGCCTATGTATAGGGTGGGCCAGACACAAGTGTCAGGTAGACATTGGTGAAGCATGCTATTATATGTTCAATCAATGGCTGCAAATGGGACCAGAGGCAGGACGGCAGTAGCCAGAGCCAGGATCACTGACGTGGAATGAAAGCTAACCAAAATAACACATAATAGTTCAATTACACGTGACTACTTCTTGTCACTTACTTATTCATCTCTTCTCTGTTTTCAGCAGCAAAATAAAAGGCCTTGGTCTTCGGGTGACTGATCTTTATAGCACTTGGAATGAAGCAAACAGAATACAGTAAATGTAAATATGACTGCCACAGAAAGAGATGAATGGGAATGTGCGCACACCGCCTTTTGCAAGGAGTCACACTGATGTGCATGTGCTGATTGTCGGGGAACACCGTAGGAACGGGGGAGTAGGAAAAGAGGCTCCCCGAGCTGCACATCATCTAAACTGTAAGCACCCTAACGTAATTTATGGTGCTAGTAGTTGATGACAGGTTCTCTTTATATGAGGCTTCGTGCACACGAGCGTGATTTTAGCGTAGAATAGGTGCGTGAAAACATCGCAGCTAACTGCTCGAAAAATAGCGTGAACAGATTTCCAGCTATCAAGTCTCAAGCTTAATTAGCATTAAAATTGCCCATTTACATGATCGGGAGCTGCGTTATCCAGCTCCTATAGGAATCTATGGAGACTCCTGTGTATCACGCACTAAAGATAGGTCAGGTCCTATCTTTTCTCGCAGCACGGACCTTAGATGTGTGCATTGCACATGCATGTCCTATCTTTGATAGGTGCAAGTTTTTTCCTTCATCTGAACATTTCTATAGGAAACCATTGGTTCTATTAAACACAATCTCTTCACGCGCCTATTCTGTGCTAAAATCACACTCGTGTGAACAAGGCCTGAGTGTTCTGCCCACAATGTTCAGGGAAGATCCTTCACTAATTCGTTGATGCATTAATTTTTCACATCTGGAGTTAATAGACAGAGAGCAGATGAGTCTCCCTCTACCTTCAGGATTTTTAAGGGTACTTTCACAGGGGTGAAATTTTCTGCATTCCGCACCACTGGTTGCAGTAAATTCTGCACCAAAATCCATACGGCTCCATTTAGATTTTGATGCTAAATGAAAATGGCTTAAATCACACTGTAATTCAACATCAAAATCCGCAATTAGCCCTGCAAATTTTTATAAAGCGACCTTCCGCATATGCAGAATATTTCTATAAGATGTACCTAATGGCAATTTAAGACGACCATGTTTTAGCACGTGGGAGAATCCTGCACACAAAATCCAGAGAAAAAAACACATTAATTTCAATGCGTTCATTCTCATTTCTTTTTTTTGCAGGCAGTCCTCACGGGTGCAAAAAAGTAGGACCTGCTCTATTTTGTGCGTATTTGCGCTGCACATACCCACGATCACCAGCACCTCATTAGGCTAATTAGCCATTTAAATCAGGGCAGAGTGAAAAAACGCCCTTAAAACCACGCTCACAGTCATGTGAATGGACGAGAAAACGCAGGCATGAAAACATTAAAATGCCGTCGCCATATATCCACTCGTGGAAAAGAGCCCTAATGAAGGGTAAATCTGCAGCAGCAGACTAAGGCCTTATGCACACGAACATTTGTACGTGGCTAATTTAGCCGCGATAAAAAATTACAACCATCTGAAGCATTGGTTCCTAATGTATTCATTCAGATGAGTGGTTTTTAGCAGCGTACAAACGTTGTGCCGAGAGTAATAGGACATCAGCGATCAAAAAATGGAGACCGATTTTATACGCAGCCGGAAGAGATAGGTCTTGTCCTATCTTTTGCCGAAATACGCTCCTATGGGAGCTAAAAAAAAAAGGGAGGCAGATGGAGTTTACCTGTATACAACACTGCAAAAATATAACAGGTGCCACTATTTGACTATGAGAAGTAATTCCTAGAATTTATGCCGACTGAGGGTTTTATATACGCCACAGCCGCTCGTGGGAATGGACGAGAAAACGCAAATTTTGGCTGCGACTTGATTATTCGATTCTTCATTCACGTGATTTTCGGCTACGATGCGGCTAGCGTGAAGTCACATCAGCCGTGTGAATGAGTCCTAAGCTGTGTCTTTAAGTGTGTTTTGTTGAAATATTCCTCACGTCTGACAGGTCCCAAAGACATACCCTTTATTCTAGCAAACTGTGAAGGCAAACAGCAAAGAGAATAAAGAGATTATTAGGGCTTCTTCTTCACACAAGCCTATGTGCAAGTATGAGTGGCACTAAAGAGCATAGATCTTTACACATGAAGAGAGTAAAAATCTTTTTTTTTGCTCATCTTTCAAACTCTGTGCTATTTTGCACGAGTTTGAAAAAAAAGTGGGAAGCTAGGTCCTGCCCTATCTTTCTTGCATGTAGTCTCAACGAGAAAAACTAGTGTAAACAAAACCATGGAAATCAAGGGTTTCGTCCCGTTAAGATTATCATGGCTGCATAACACGACAAAATCACACCCATCTGTTTAAGGGCTTATTCAGACGTCTGTGAAAACCCGGCCAATATACTCTGTCCCTCTCTGCAGGGGGAGGAGGCCGATATACGGATGTCTGAATAAGCCCTAAACCCTTAAAGCTATATTTTAAAGCACTAACAAGAGAATGAAATGCGTCTCTTTAGGAACCTTTCACACGGGAATATTCTGCACTGCTAACTTGCGGATTTTGGTGCAGAATTGAAAACGGCAGAATCCTACCACCAACTTTGCATCAAAATCCCCAGCCAGTCGTGCAGATTTTGGTGCAGAATTCAGGGACAACATATTCTGCAACGCTGTTCCGGAATATTCGATTCCATGGGAAAGGTCCCTTAGAAAGATCCTAATATACCCAAATTGCTACACAGCTGGAAGAGAAAAGCACATGAGTAACAATTCAGTCCATCAATAGGACTGTGTGCAGATCGTGGATTGTTCAGAGTATTGTAGGATTAAGGCAGGCTGTCCACGGGCAAGGTGTCATTGCGAGATTGCACGCGGAGCTCACATGACACGCTTTCCTTAGGATAACTATGAAAACTGCAGGCTACTGCACACGAGCAGAAAATGATAGCGATTTTACGCTCACGTGATTAAAATCGCGGCATTCAGTTATTTGCCGGGATTCTCCGGGGTGAACCTATCATTAATATAGGCTCGTCGCAGAGACCTTTTTACTGCCCCTCCTCCTCCGCGGTGGAATATCGCTAGCAATATTCCGTCACGGCCACGGACAGACGCCCTTATTCTGTCAACATATAAATCTTCACATAATGGGGGAAAGGGAGAATGTTTATTACAAACTTGCAGGAAACATTAAACTGCTTTAATGTCAATTCTAAAAGATTAAAACCATGTGCTACTAATTTAAGTTAATTATTTGATCACCAGGAAGTACAATTATAGTTTGTAGTCTGCATGATTTTAGTACTGTAAATGTTGCTTGGTGACTTGGAGAAGTTTGTAGGGTCATTTCCAAATAATGTCCTCTCCATCACACAATTTGGAGATAGATATTACTCGGGTATAAAGAGTCAAACAGCTATTTGCAAACAACATTCCAGAATTTTGAATGCAGTGATAGTTGCAAGAAAATATAAATGAATCCTTTGGAATTGCCTCAATTTCTGCATTGGTTATCAACAAAATGTGGTCTGATCGTCTACGTCAGAATTATAGGCAAATACAATGAGGCATATTCACTTAAAATGATGTTTCACAGGCCAGTCTAAGTAAAGTTTTCGCTGGGCACTATTATTACTAAGGAGGCACTAGGGGGCACTATTATTACTATTGAAGCACCATTATTATTACAATTGAAGCACCATTGTTACTAAGAGGTAACTTGGGGGTACTATTATTACCATAAAAGAACTATTAGTATTAATATGGGGGCACCATTATTATTATTATTAGTATTATCAATAAGAGGCACTTGGGGGCACTATTATTAATATGAGGGAACAGTTATTACTAATGGGACATTTACTACTAGGGGAGTACTGTTACTGATAAATGGCACTTTGGGTCATTATTAATATTAAGAAGCACTATTGCTATTAAGAGAACACTTGAGATTAGTATTCAGAGATGGAGATGAGCAAGCACGCTTAGATAAGGCAGTTACTCGATCGAGCATCGCTCTTCTCGAGTAACTGCATTCTCGTCTGAGCAGGCTCGGGGGGGGGGGGAGCGGGGTGGTGCTGCAGGAGGGGGGAGAGTGAGAGAGATCTCCCTCTATTGTGCGTAAAATGTTTTAGGGCTTTCTAAGAGATGTTATCCTAGAGATCCTCAAACAAAAAGTAATTGTATATTTGTATAACTCCATATTATAACTCTGTTATAATTGTATAACTCCGTATCAGCATGAATTTGTGAGAGATTGCTCCTGTGAAACCAATCTGATCAGCTTCTACAATGAGGTAAATTCTAGACTGAATCAGGGAGAGTCATCGGATCTTGTGTTTTTGGACTTTTCCAAAGCATTTGATACTGTGCCATAACACACTGTTAATTGTACCTTATATCATTGCTTGGCTTGAAATAAACATTTGGTCCTACACAAAAACATTTTATATCAGTAGACCAATACATAAAATCAACACAAATATTTCTCAACTCACTATTTTTTCTTGCATTCAATGGCAGGATTCACAATGAACTCAGAAAGATTGATGAAACCTTCAGCTTTTTCGGCCTGTAATGCATAATTTGTGACATTAAAGAAGTTGGTATAATTTACATTAATTCTATTTTTATTGTTTACATAATGTAAATTCATTTGGGTATTCACATAATAAAGTACTGTCCTTTTAACAGACTGCATTAAGCAATCATAGAAGTGAATATATGAAACTTTGTAATACAATAATTCTTACTAGAGAAAATATGTCTTTCTCCACTTTCTCTCCCTTGATTCCTGTACTGATAATTCAATCTAAAATACTGCATAAATCTGTTTTCACGTGAATCAGCTCACTGACAGATCAGGTTATGTGCTGCCCATAGAGGTTTATGGAGAGAGGAGAGAGAGAAAATAAAGAAATGTCATTGAAGGCTCTAGTAATTTTTCTATCTCAACTCGGTGTTGAACTCATCACAGGTATAGACTAAAAGAATATAGTTTATTAGAAACTCTTAAAAACATATACGGGCTGACTAACAGTACTAACATACATTAACACAAAAAAGAGGAGAAGATATATTTAGGTGCAAGTTTGAATTATGCATCCAATGTCTCCAATGTAGATAATGGTCACAATAGCATGGTCAGTATAAGTGGATAACTTTAGTGCATATACAGAGTTCCTGCACTGAATGACTGATGACAGTCGTATGTAGAGGTCGCAGAGAACTACGGCTCTGAATGACTGGTGAAGTCACAGAGAAATACGGCTCAACGCGTTTCTCCGCTCGCTTTAGAGCGGTTCATCAGGAGCCACAGATGTATATTTGACCAAAAAATCTTTAGTGGGATTAATAGCGTCAATCATTTAATTGACTAAGCTATCTTCCTCTTTTAGGATATATAATCAGTAGGATTAAATTGGCAAGAAAGTGGGTTGTCTGTGAAGATGTCGCCAAAAGGTATATATATATACCAGACACCGTTAGACAAAAAGCCAGCAGGGTACGATGGTATAGTGGCTACGTTGGTGAAGAAGGAAGGAGGACTCGGATAAAGAACTTATGCACTGACAGTAGTCACAAGTCAGATGCGTGTTTAGATATGTCAGCTATAGGGATCCTGTATTTAGCGCTGTATACCTATCCTCCTACAAGTGTTGCAATGTTAGCAGCACTAATGTAGAATTTCTAGTCATATGCACTGACATTAATAGAACGTTAACGGTGTTGAACTCACAGCTACATTGCTCATTACAGCTGTACAATGTCCCCCATGCCACTGCTTCTGAGGGCATACAACAGATACAGCAGGATCTCTTCTTGTCTATGTGTGCTGTGAAAACCACACCAGCTCATAGAAAACTGACAATTAAAGCGGGGGAAACTGGTGAAAAAAAATCCATATACAAGTGATAATGGCAATAAAAAATGATTTACATACTCATACATGATAGCATATTCTGAATTTCATTGTCAACACATTATTATATAATGTACAAAAACAGCTCAATTATTTAAAGTTTACCTGCACTTTTATATGAGTTTTCAGAATAAACTGCCATGTGTGCTCATGAAGTGTAACACTAACTCTGCCCCTTATATGATTTTGTATCCAGCATTTTTCACCAGTTGTACACTATGCACATTGTATCTGTAATTTTCAGTTCGCTCCAGCGCACATGCGTGTAATTGTCATCATCCTCTTTCACTTCTTATTTTCCAACTCTAATTAAAAGGAAGCGAGAACCGCTAGTATCCAAAACCTTAAAGGGATTTTTCAGCACAAAAAACCTCACTTTTGGTAAATAACGAACTTTTACAAGGTATCATCATTTAACATAAGTTGTCTCAAAGTGCAAGGACCATTTATCATGCTACTAGTAATTATTAGGACATTATAGTAGCAGTGATTCTGGTAGCACATCACACTCACAGTAGCTTGATTACCACAAAAGATCATTACAGACAGGCGGGTACGCTTATCCGTAATGATCCTCCCAGCTGCACTAAATACCCTCTCTAACAAGATGCTAGTGGCAGGGCAGGCTAGCACCTCCAGGGCGTACAGTGCAAGTTCGTGCCACGGGTCCAGCTTTGACACCAAATAGTTGTATGGAGCAGAGGCATCATGGAGGACGGTGGTATGATCAGCTATGTACTCCCTCACCATCTTTTTACAGTGCTCCCTCAGACTCCGCCTTGACTGGGGAGTGGTGACACAGTCTTGCTGGGGAGCCATAAAACTGGCAAAGGCCTTGGAGAGTTTTCCCCTGCCTACGCTGGACATGCTGCTTGATCCCTGCGCCACCCCTGCTAGTTGACCCTCTGAACTGCATCTTCTGCTGCTAGCGCTGTCAGATGGGAACTTTCGCATCACTTTATCCACCAGGGCCCTGTGGTATTGCATCACTCTCGTACCGCTTACTTCTTCGGGAATGAGAGTGGAAAGGTTCTCCTTATACCGTGGGTCGGGAAGGGTGTACACCCAGTAATTAGTGTTGGCCAGAATGTATCTAACGCGAGGGTCACGGGAAAGGCAGCCTAACATGAAGTCAGCCATGTGTGCCAGGGTCCGAGTACGCAACACATCGCTGTCCTCACTAGGAGGATGACTTTCAGGATCCTCCTCCTCCTCTTCAGCCCATACAAGCTGAACAGATGAGAGGCAAGCACCATTTGGGTAGACTCCTCAAAGTTTCCGAGGACCTGGCATGAGAGGGAAATATATACATTCGTAGGTAGAAAATACGAGAAAAAAAAAAATATATATATATCATTATGTGTCTTTCTTTTTATATGTATACTAATTCTAGGCTAAAATAACAAAAACTTAATATGTAGCCTTATTTCAGATATTCCAAGGCTTTGCAAGGTTGAGAGTGATGTGTCCAGAAATTCAGAGATGATACGGAACCGAATACGAAGGCCGCGTGCTTGGTTGTTTTCCCAGAAGCGCCGTATCAAGATAACGACTGTTTAACTACGTACATGACTAATACTGCCTCAGGCGGAAATGCGGACATTACATATATGGTTATGCGGTGGATTTGAGCCAATGAGACCATTACCCATTCCTAGTGACGTGACCAAAGGGTATAAGACCCCTTGTAATCTGTAATAAAGTGTGCAGTTATTTCCCCATGTGAGGAACTATACCAGACGTCCGTGTGTGGTGTTTCTTCTTTACCGCCGACAACGGGGCATTTGGGTGGGCCTGATTGGTGCTGTACACAGAATTTCCCTGACAGGCAGATGTCTGCCATCCATGCCCACTCCTCTGTAAAGAACTGCAGAGGCTGACTACCACTCCACCACTCATGTTGCAGCTGGTATTCCACAATTTCTCTATGCTACTCGTAAAGCCTGGCCAACATAGGCAGCGTAGAATTCCAGCGCATGGGAATGTTGCACAGCAGTCGGTGCTCTGGCAGCTGAAACCTGAGGGTGGCAGTATCTGTGGTGGACTTGCGGAAATGTGCACACATGCGGCGCAACTTGCCGAGCAGGTCAGACAAGTGGAGGTAGTTTTCCATAAACCGCTGAACCACCAGATTGAAGACGTGGGCCAGGCATGGCACATGTGTGAGGCTGCCTAGCTGCTGAGGCGCCACCAGGTTACGGCCGTAGTCACACACGACCATGCCCGGTTGGAGGCTCAGTGGCAAAAGTCAGAAGTCAGTCTGCTCTGTCAGACCCTGTAACAGCTTGGGGGCCATGTGCCTCTTGTCACCTAAGCTGATTAGTTTCAGCATGGCTTGTTGATGATTGCTCACTGCTGTGCTGCCGCGCCCCACGCACTACCGACTGCTGGCGACATGCTCACACTTCTTAATTGAGAGATGGAGGTGGTGGAGGAGGAGGGGGGGCTTTAGAGGAGGTGGCATAATACGCCGCAGATACCAGCACCGAGGTAGGACCACCTATCCTTGGTGTGAGTAGCATGTGAGCGGTCCCAGGCTCTGACTCGCTCCCAGCCTCCACTAAGTTCACCCAATGTGCCATCAGGGAGATATAGTGTCCCTACCCGCCAGTACTTGTCCATGTGTCCGTCGTTAAGTGGACCTTCCCAGTAACTGCATTAGTGAGGGTACGGTTTATGTTGTGGGAGACGTGCTGGTGTAGGGCGGGCACGGCACACCGGGAAAAATAGTGGCGACTGGGAACCGAGTAGCGCGGGACCACCCCCGCCATCATGTTTTTGAAAGCCTCTGTTTCAACTAGCCTGTATGGCAGCATCTCCAGGCTGATTAATTTGGCAATGTGCATGTTTAAAGCTTATGCATGCAGGTGGGTGGCAGCGTATTTCCGCTTTCGCTCCAACGCGAAAGTTGTGTTAGTGACAGGTGAACGCTGCGCTGAAAGACAGATTTGCATTGGATGGAGTGGAGGACCGTGGAGGTGTGGGTGCAGGCCAGGAGGCGCTCGTGCCTGTGTCCTGGAATGGGGGTTGGATTTGTGTGGCAGGTTGTGGCACAGAGGCGGTGAATGGCCTTCATCCCACCTTGTGGGGTTCTTGGCCATCATATGCCTGCGCATGCTGGTGGTGGTGAGGCTGGTAGTTGAAATTCCCCGGCTGATCTTGGTATGGCATAGTTTGCACACCACTGTTCGTCGGTTGTACGCGCTCTCACTAAAAAAACATCCACACCTTTGAACACCTAGCCCTCTGCACGGAGGCTTGCCGTGAGGGGGTGCTGTGGGAAACAGTTGGGGGATTCTTTGCTCTGGCCCTGCCTCTCCCCCTGGCCACCCCACTGCCTCTTCCAACCTGTCCTGCTGCTGCACTTGCATCCCCCTCTGAAGCCCTGTCTTCAGTAGGCTTAGCAAGCCAGGTGGGGGTCAGTCACCTCATCATCCAGCAGCTCTTCCTCCGAATCCTCTGTGCTCTCCTCCCTCGGACTTACTGCCCTTACTACTATCTCATTGACAGACAACTGTCTCTCATCATCCTCATCCACAAAAAGCTCTTGAGACAGTTGCCGGAAGTCCCCAGCCTCATCACCCGGATTCCAGAAACTTTCCAAATGTTGGGCGTTGGTCATACCAAACTCCTCAGGTGAGAGAGGAACAGTTTTTTCCCGCTCAGGGCAGGGACCCAAGAACAGTTCCTGGGAGTCTACCTGCTCAGAATCTGTCATTTTCATGGAGTGAGTAGGCTGGGAGGAAGGAGCAGCAGCTAGAGGATTCAGAGGTGCAGTCCCTATGCCGGGAATAGTGGACTGCGTAGAAGACTCATTGCTGGACGCGTTATCTGCCATCCACGACAGGACCTGCTCGCACTGCTCTGCTTGTAAAAAGGTCTACCACGCGGACCCGCAAATTGTGATATGAAGATGGGGAGCCTAGAGACTTGGCTCTCTCCTAATCCCTCAGCAGCCTGCTGTGATTCACCCCGCTCAGGACCTCAGCCTGTATCCACACCCTCACTTGGATGCCCACGTCCATGTCAACATCCTCGACCCTTACTCCTACTCCTCATCATGTCGGATTAAGTATAGAGCAGGGCCCAAATAAATTATTCCACTGTACAGCGCTGAGAAGTGGGGCTAATTCCCTGCACACAGAGACTTGTAGATACCGGAGGCTCTATGCTGTGACTGGGAAAAATTAAACCGCTGTCTTGCGCTGATACCTAGGGGTCATTTACCACTCACAGAGACTTGTAGATAAGAGAGGCTGTATGGAGTGGCAGAAAAGTATTAACCCAGTGGATAGTGCTGATAACTGCCGCTACCTCAACCCCCCAAGGAAAGAGTATTGTGAGACGCTCTGCATCGGGGCAGAAAACTATAAAGCCAGTCGATAGTGCTGATAACTGCGGCTACCTCAACCCCCCCCCCCAAAGGGAAAGGGTATTGTGAGACGCTCTGCACAGTGGCAGAAAGCTATAAAGCCAGTGGATAGTGCTGATAACTGCGGCTACTTCACCGCACCCAAGGAAAGGGTATTGTGAGACGCTCTGCACAGGGGCAGAAAGCTATAAAGCCAGTGGATAGTGCAAATAACTGCAGCTACTTCACCCAACGCAGAGAATGGTATCTGTGAAATGCTCTGCAGTGGCCCAGGAAATATTAGCATACTGTATAGTGATGAGACCTCTGCCTAATGCACTGCACACATAGAACGGTATAGCTAAAATGCTCTGCAGTGGCCCAGGAAATTTTAGCGTACTGTTTAGTGATGAGACCTCTGCCTAATACTCTGCACACATAGAACGGTATAGCTGAAATGCTCTGCAGTGGCCCAGGAAATATTAGCGTACTATTTAGCGATGAGACCTCTGCCTAATGCACAGCACACATAGAACGGTATAGCTGAAATGCTCTGCAGTGGCCAAAGAAATATTAGCATACTGTTTAACTATGAGAAATCTGCCTAGTGCACTGCACACAGAGAATGGTATAGCTGAAATGCTCTGCACAGGCCTAGATTCTTTAAAAAAAAAAAAAGGGGGGGGGCACTACTGCTCCCAGCCAGCCACAAACTGTAATCCACACGATGAGGAGTAGCCTTAAGAAGGACCGTTGGGGTTCTTGAACACAGGATCTTACTCTAACACTTTCCCTACATCAGCAGCAGCACTTTCCCTAACCTCTGCCAGCATGCTTCTGAGGCGAGCCGCGGGCGGGACCACTTGATCGGCCCAGCCACTCACTGCTGTTGGTGGGCAGAGGGCTGGCATGTCACAGCAGAAAGTGGTAATGCCTTCCCTGCATGTTTATTGGCTAGAAAATGGCGCTAACCATGCAGGGAAGGGAAATAATATTGACTCGAGTACCGCGTGGTGTTCGTCTCGAGTAACGAGCATCTCGAGTACCCTAATACTCGAACGAGCATCAAGCTCAGACGAGTGTGCTCGCTCATCTCTACTTATTACCAATTGGGCCACTATGGGGTTCACTTTTACAATACTGTCGTGGCCCTCGGCGAAAATGAGTTTGACACCCCTGAAATAGAGGAACCCATTCCCATACTTTATTTTAACATAAATATACTAAATAAATAAAAAATAACTATAAATGTTAAAAAAAAAAAAATCGCTCTGTAGGTCACTGAAAAAAAACGCAGTAAAAATAATTTTGGTAGCTAAAGGAAACAAAATAGGCCAGTAAAACCACCACAGGGGTAAAATCCCTAAAAAGTTTCTGGTCCTTAGGCCTCATGTCCCAGGGCAAATTAAGAATTAAAATCCAGAGCCTTTTTCCCGCATGCCGATCCGCGCCCCATAGGAATGCATTGACCACCCGCGGGTAGATAAATACCCGCGGATGGTCAATAAAAGTGAATTTAAAAATTTCTGGAGCATGAAAAAAATGGACATGCTCCATTTAGGTGCGGATCACTCGTGCGGGAGCTCATAGAGCACATAGCTCAATTGATCTCCCGCATGAAAAATAAAAGACAATTACAGTGCATCCGCACTGCATCTGTAGAACAAATCCGCAGCGGATCTGATTTTTCCCGTGGACATGAGGCCTTAGGCCTGATGTCCACGGGCAAAAGAAGAATTAAAATCTGCAGCAGATTTTAACTCTTCTCCTGCTCGCGGATCCGCACCCCATAGGGATGCATTGACCACCCGCGGGGTAGATAAATACCTGCGGATGGTCAATAAAAGTGATTTTTTTTAAAATGGAGCATGAAAAAATCTGGACCATGCTCCATTTTCGTGCGGGTCTCCCGCGGGGACGGCTCCTGCAGGCTTCTATTGAAGCCTATGGAAGCCGTCCGGATCCGCGGGAGACCAAAATCGGAATTTACACACCTGCTCCGGATCTTCCCTTTGCCGCGGCTTCATCTTCTCTCCCTCGCGGCCGGATCTTTTTTCTTCGGGCCGGCGCATGCGCGAGGCACGTAACCGACATGCCCAGCGCATCCGCCGGGCCGAAGAAAGAGGATTCGGCCGCGACGGAGAGAAGATGAAGCCGTGGCGAAGGGAAGATCTGGAGCGGGCGAGAGGTGAGTTAATTCTTATTTTTATGCCTCATGTCCGCGGGGCAGTGGGGACCTGCTACGGATTCTCTATGGAGAATCCGTAGCGGGCCTGATTTTCCCCGTGGACATGAGGCCTTAAGGTACAAAACAGCCTTAGGGGGTTAGGCCTCATGTCCACTTGTAAATTATTATTTAAAATCCGCAGCGTTTTTTCTGCACGCGGATTCGCGTCCCATAGGGATGCATTAGACACTCGCAGGTAGTTAAATACCTGCGGATGTCATTTTTCCCTGCAGACACGGATCCGTGTGCAGGAAAAAATCCAGACCATGCTCCATTTGGTGCGCGTCTCCTGCGTGGACGGCTCCCGCAGGCTTCTATTGAAGCCTATGGAAGCCGTCTGATCCGCGGGAGACCTAAAATCAGAATATACTCACCTGCTGCGGGCCGTGCGTGTCTTCCCTTCTTCCCGGCCGGATCTTCTTGCTTCGCCGGGCCGAAGAAAGAAGATCCGGCCGGGAAGAAGGGAAGACACACACGGCCAGCAGCAGGTGAGTATATTCTATTTTCAGTGCTCATGTCCGCGGGGCAGGAGGGACCCGCTGCGGATTCTCCATGGAGAATCCGTAGCGGGCCTGATTTTCCCCGTGGACATGAGGCCTTAAGGCTGCTAATTTCCCTCCACCCTCCCTTGTTATGCACCTGTCTATGGAAACTACTGCGCTTTGCGCATCAAACGTAGGTCAGGTTCTATATTTTCACGCAGCAGGGAATTTCAATCGCTCCTATCTTTTTAGGTGTGTTCTTTTTTTTTACACGGCTAGAATTCCTTTGTCTGAATGTTTCCATAGGAAACCATTGGCTCTAATAGTCAAGTTTTTTTGCGCATGTATGTTAGCTGCGCAAATTCCCTCATGTGAATGGGCCCTAAGTTGAAGGATTTCTAAGACGTGTGAAATGCTGCATGAGATGTTTGGAACTACAGTTCTGTTCACATTTACCTAAAAGGTTTCTGTTGGACTTTCCAATAGTTATTATATCTACAATGACACAGCCGGCAGCACTTTCCATAAATATCTGAACCCTGACTGAACTCCAACAGATCCCATGAAAGTCAATTTGTTGGTATCATTTGAAAACATATCTGGCACTGCTGTAATTGCTCTGTTATAAATGGAAACCATGATGCTAATGTGAACAAAGCCTTATTACCGAGACACAAGTTCTGGCCAAGTCGGGGCTATAGTATATTTGCAGACATCAGTAAATATTGTACTGCTGGGAGCAACAGGCCACACTCTCTCAAATGTATCTTTCAGGCAGAATGTGTCGGGTTATGGAATCACAACAATCCAAGAGTGACTTGTAAAGTTTAGTACCAGGTTAGCCAGTAGAGCAGAATGTGATTGTTCTCGGTAAGAGAAACCAGTAAATCTTTGTGGAAGTGCAGTACACAGAAGGGCCTGTAGAGGGCTGCAGACAGGACTTCTGGTACTGCAGAAAAAGGGTTAACACCTATGGGTGGAGCAGGAACTAGATAAAAGATCAGTTTTTAACAGACTCAGGAGGAAGTTACAGCTTATCAGAGCTGGACAGGCTGCAAGCCTGAGGTCCAGTTTGTACGAGTGGAGGTGGTGTGAAGCCGCATCAGGGACTTGGAGCCTGAGGTCTGATGCAGACCAGTTTGGGATCCTGTGGGTTGGTGAACGCTGATACATGGCCTTTATATGCTGTGTAAGCTATGCACACATGACTTGCTGAATACATTTGGTGTGGTGCTGTGAAAATAAATGCTGGCAAGCGTCAGTTTATGTGTTCATTCCGGTCCGAAAGAGATCGGCGATCCTAAGGCGAGAAACCCCCTTGCCAAATCTTGAAGATATGAGACCTTTTGAATAACTAACAAAAAGACATGCTATAGCAAGCTTTCAAACCTACTTGTATACACACACATAAAAGGACAGACCGGATGTAATTAATTTGCACTTAAAACAACACCAGAACAGTCCACTGATAGAGATGTGAGAATTTTATAGTCTCTAATGCTACTTCTATACAGGACGATTATCATTAAGAAAATTGTTCAGACAAGTGACACTGAACAGTAATCATTTAGTTTAGGTGCACCCAATAACTGAACAGACAAGAATCGTGTGGTTCTTGTTTGTTGTTCAGTTTCAGTCAGTATATGTCATGACATATCCCCACTCAGCAGTTATTGGGATTCTTCACAGACCCCCAGTGCTGCAGAGCTGCACTTCACAATAGTTATCATACCTGCTGTTTAGTAGCAGCAAGCAGACCTGCATAATAGGCCCCAACTTGTTCTGTTCCCATTTCCTTTTGCATTACCAAACTCTTGTGCAGCTCTCTTTTGAAACCAGCCTGATCACATGACTGCTGTTCACCAATGGAAACATTTAAATACAAAAGCTAGAGAAATTACATTTTCTAAATAGCCACTAAATGGCACTGTAACATTACTTTTTAACATTAGAAATACACTTTTAGGAAACCCTAGGGGTTACTCCCTTACACAACAACTGTTCTTTTATATGGCAAGATAAATTGGAACGGAGATACAAACGAGCATGTAAGCAGCAGTGACGTAGTGATCATACAGTATTTTGTTCAATTGGCATGTGATTTACACTGTACAATAATAATTGGGTAGTTTTGATCAGTCAAACATAACGGAGCCTCCAGTCAGCCTTCTTTTACTGCTTTCAGTTTAGCAAATTATTCTGGCGCCTGTTTAGATAAAAGGATTTACAGCAAACGAACACTGATTATTTGGTTCATATAAAAGATCCAATCAGCGGTAATCTTTTAGACACAACGATTTTCGCTTAAAAATCTCTCAAAGCCGTCTTTTGAGCGATAATCATTGTTAGAGATGAGCGAGCACCAAAATGCTCGGGTGCTCGTTACTCGAGTCGAACTTCCCGCGATGGTCGAGGGTTCGTTTCGAGTAACGAACCCCATTGAAGTCAATGGCCGACTCAAGCATTTTTGTATATCGCCGAAGCTTGCTAAGGTTTTCATTTGTGAAAATCTGGGAAATTCAAGAAAGTGATGGGAACGACACAGAAACGGATAGGGCAGGCGAGGGGCTACATGTTGGGCTGCATCTCAAGTTCCCAGGTCCCACTATTAAGCCACAATAGCGGCAAGAGTGCCGCCCCCAACAATATTTACTTCTGAAAAACCCTCATTAGCAAGGCATACCTTAGCTAAGCACCACACTACCTCCAACAAAGCACAATCACTGCCTGCATGACACTCCGCTGCCACTTCTCCTGGGTAACATGCTGCACAACCCCCTTGCATGACCCAGTGTCCACAGCGCACACCAAAGTGTCCCTGCGCAGCCTTCAGCTGCCCTCATGCCACACGCTGGCCTTATAGCCACACCACCCTTATGTCTATTTATAAGTGTGTCTGCCATGAGGTGGAACTGGAGGCACACACTGCAGAGGGTTGGCAGGGCCAGGCAGCGACCCTCTTTAAAAGGGGCGGGGCAATAGCCCACAATGCTGTACAGAAGCAATGAGAACTCCAATCCTGTGTCACCTCCGTCAGGAGCTGCAAACGTGGGCATAGCAATGGGGAATCCATGTGCCACACAGTATTCATTCTGTCAAGGTGTCGCATAGCTCAAGCCACACTGCAAGGGGAAAGCTGTCAGTGCTCTGCCCCCTACCCAAGTCAGTCAGTGTCTTTGTGCCAGACAGGTCAAACACCGCAATGGGAACTAAGTTTGCACCAACAGCATAGGTGGGTCCTAGGAAACCCAAGGCATGAACAAAAAATTGATCTGAGCGGCCAAACATGGCAGACTTGCACCGCGCCAACGGCATAGGCCTCGGCCCACAGATTCAGCAATCCTAGGCTGGAAGCGGACTTTCACTGCAACCAGGACATAGGCCTCTGCACAAACCCTCAGCAATCGCGTGCCTACAGCAGACTCCAATGCTAGCGTAGCTGTGCACGTCTCATCAGCGCTGTATTGCTCCTGTAGTTTGTTGCAATGCAGTGCCCCGGAGAGTAGAGCTAACGTCAGATTAAATACAGGTGGGCTTCGGCCACACTGCATGCCCCAGTCAGACTGGGGTTCTTTATAAGTAGACACTGGCAGGTACAACTCCGTGTGGACCGACAGCATGGGTGGGTCCCAGGAAGCCACCGGCGTTACATAAATAAATCCCATTGCATTGCCCAGCACGGCTGAGGTAACGTCAGATTAAACGCAGGTGGGCTTCGGCCCACACTGCATGCCCCAGTCAGACTGGGTTTTTTTTTAATAAGTAGACACAGGCAGGTACAACTCCCTAATGTGAAGTCCGTGTGGACCCAAAGCATGGGTGGCTCCCTGGAACCCACCGGCGGTACATAAACAAATCCCATTGCAGTGCCCAGCATAGCTGAGGTAACGTCAGATTAAATGCAGGTGGGCTTCGGCCCACACTGCATGCCCCAGTCTGACCGGGGTTTTTAATACATAGACACTGGCAGGTACAAATCCCTAATGTGAAGTCCCTGTGGACCTACAGCATGGGTGGCTCCCTGGAACCCATCGGCGGTACATAAATGTATCCCATTGCAGTGCCCTGCTCAGCAGAGCTAACGTCAGATACAATACAGGTGGGCTTCGGCCCACAGTGCATGCCCCAGTCAGACTGGTAATATGTACCTTAACAGTAACCGCGTTGGTGGGAATGTGGTCGCGACTGCGGACCTAGTAGCGCGGTTTTATGTAGTTGGTTTTCGGAAGGTGGCCAGGATTAAGTGGGCCGTGGCGGGGGGATGGTGGGGGGGCTCTCTTGTTGTGTCGTTAAAGGTGAAATTCTTGGACTGCCAAGATGGACCAATACTAAGGTATTTGCCAAGAATGCTTTCATTGTTGGAGGAGGAGGGGGATGTTTTTGAGGCACTACGTGTCCTCTCCACGTGTCCGTGGTTATATGCACCTTAACAGTAACCGCGTTGGTGGGAAATGGCCTTGCCGCCATCATGTCTTTGGGAAGCCTCCGTTTCCACACCCCAGTGACATAGCATTAGCAGTGGTATAGGCAGAGCCCAGAATTAGTAACATTTCAGCGGTAGCATTAGGGACAGGCCCCAGTAACATATCACTAGCAGCAGTATAGGGGGAGCACAGTATTAGTTCCATTTCAGTAGTAGTAGCAGTCTGGACAGGCCCCACTAACATATCACTAGCAGCACTATAGGGGGAGCACAGTATTAGTTCCATTTCAGTAGTAGTAGCAGTCTGGACAGGCCCCAGTAACATATCACTAGCAGCAGTATAGGAGGAGCACAGTATTAGTTCCATTTCAGTAGTAGTAGCAGTCTGGACAGGCCCCAGTAACATATCACTAGCAGCAGTATAGGGGGAGCACAGTATTAGTTTCAGTAGTAGTAGCAGTCAAGACAGGCCCCAGTAACAATTCCGAAGCAGCAGTATAGGGGGAGCACAGTCTTAGTTCCATTTCAGTAATAGTAGCAGTCAAGACAGGCCCCAGTAACAATTCCGAAGCAGCAGTATAGGGGGAACACAGTCTTAGTTCCATTTCAGTAGTAGTAGCAGTCAAAACAGGCCCCAGTAACAATTCCGAAGCAGCAATATAGGGGGAGCACAGTATTAGTTCCATTTCAGTAGTAGTAGCAGTCAAGACAGGCCACAGTAACATTCCCGTTGCAGCAGTTTAGGGAGATAACAGTTAGAGATGAGCAAGCACCAAAATGCTCGGGTGCTCGTTACTCGGGACGAAATTTTCGCGATGCTCGAGGGTTCGTTTCGAGTAACGAACCCCATTGAAGTCAATGGGCGACTCGAGCATTTTTGTATATCGCCGATGCTCGCTAAGGTTTCCATTTGTGAAAATCTGGGCAATTCAAGAAAGTGATGGGAACGACACAGCAACGGATAGGGCAGGCGAGGGGCTACATGTTGGGCTGCATCTCAAGTTCCCAGGTCCCACTATTAAGCCACAATAGCGGCAAGAGTGCCCCCCCCCCCCTCCCAACAACTTTTACTTCTGAAAAGCCCTCATTAGCAATGCATACCTAAGCTAAGCACCACACTACCTCCAACAAAGCACAATCACTGCCTGCATGACACTCCGCTGCCACTTCTCCTGGGTTACATGCTGCCCAACCCCCCCCCCCCCCCGCATGACGCAGTGTCCACAGCGCACACCAAAGTGTCCCTGCGCAGCCTTCAGCTGCACTCATGCCACACGCTGGCCTCATAGCCACACCACCCTCATGTCTATTTATAAGTGCGTCTACCATGAGGAGGAACCGCAGGCACACACTGCAGAGGGTTGGCACAGCTAGGCAGCGACCCTCTTTAAAAGGGGCGGGGCCATAGCCCGCAATGCTGTACAGAAGCAATGAGAAATATAATTCTGTGCCATCGCCATCAGGAGCTGCACACGTGGGCATAGCAATGGGGAACCCATGTGCCACACACTATTCATTCTGTCAAGGTGTCTGCATGCCCCAGTCAGACCGCGGTTTTTTATAAATAGTCACAGGCAGGTACAACTCCGCAATGGGAATTCCGTGTGCACCCACAGCATGGGTGGCTCCCTGGAACCCACCGGCTGTACATAAATGTATCCCATTGCAGTGCCCATCACAGCTGAGGTAACGTCCGATTAAATGCAGGTGGGCTTCGGCCCACACTGCATGACCCAACCTGACCGGGGTTTTTAATTCATAGACACAGGCAGGTACAACTCCCTATTGTGAAGTGCCTGTGGACCGACAGCATGGGTGGGTGCCAGGAAGCCAGCAGCGGTACATAAATATATCCCATTGCATTGCCCATCACAGCTGAGGTAATGTCATATTTAATGCAGGTGGGCTTCGGCCCACACTGCATGCCCCAGTCAGACTGGGGTTCTTTAGAAGTGGACACATGCAGTTACGGTACAACTCCGTGTGGACCGACAGCATGGATGGGTGCCAGGAAGCCACCGGTGGTACATAAATATATCCTATTGCATTGCCCATCACAGCTGAGGTAATGTCATGTTTAATGCAGGTGGGCTTCGGCCCACACTGCATGCCCCAGTCAGACTGGGATTCTTTAGAAGTGGACACATGCAGTTACAACTCCGTGTGGACCGACAGCATGGGTGGCTCCCTGGAACCCACCGGCTGTACATAAATGTATCCCATTGCAGTGCCCATCACAGCTGATGTAACGTCAGCTTTAATGCAGGTGGGCAAAAAATTAATTGGATTACACTGTAGGCGAGGGCCCCAAAAAATTGGTGTACCAACAGTACTAATGTACCTCAGAAAAATTGCCCATGCCCAACAAAGAGGGCAGGTGAAACCCATTAATCGCTTTGGTTAATGTGGCTTAATTTGTAACTAGGCCTGGAGGCAGCCTAGTTAAAATAAAAATTGGTTCAGTTGCAAGTTTCAACGCTTTAATGAGCATTGAAACGTATAAAAATTGTTTACAAAAATTATATGACTGAGCCTTGTGGGCCTAAGAAAAATTGCTTGTTCGGCGTGATTACGTCAGGTTTCAGGAGGAGGAGCAGGAGGAGGAGGATGAATATTATACACAGATTGATGAAGCTAAAAGGTCCACGTTTTTGATGGTGATAGAGAACAATGCTTCCATCCGCGGGTGCAGCCTACGTATTGTTTAGGTATTGCTGCTGTCCGCTGGTGGAGAAGAGAAGTCTGGGGAAATCCAGGCCTTGTTCATCTTGATGAGTGTAAGCCTGTCGGCACTGTCGGTTGACAGGCGGGTACGCTTATCTGTGATGATTCCCCCAGCCGCACTAAACACCCTCTCTGACAAGACACTAGCCGCAGGACAAGCAAGCACCTCCAGGGCATACAGCGCGAGTTCAGGCCACGTGTCCAGCTTCGACACCCAGTAGTTGTAGGGGGCAGAGGCGTCACGGAGGACGGTCGTGCGATCGGCTACGTACTCCCTCACCATGCTTTTACAGTGCTCCCACCGACTCAGCCTTGACTGGGGAGCGGTGACACAGTCTTGCTGGGGAGCCAGAAAGCTGTCAAAGGCCTTAGAGAGTGTTCCCCTGCCTGTGCTGTACATGCTGCCTGATCTCCGCGCCTCCCCTGCTACCTGGCCCTTGGAACTGCGCCTTCGGCCACTAGCGCTGTCGGATGGGAATTTTACCATCAGTTTGTCCGCCAGGGTCCTGTGGTATAGCATCACTCTCGAACCCCTTTCCTCTTCGGGTATGAGAGTGGAAAGGTTCTCCTTATACCGTGGGTCGAGCAGTGTGTACACCCAGTAATCCGTAGTGGCCAGAATGCGTGTAACGCGAGGGTCACGAGAAAGGCATCCTAACATGAAGTCAGCCATGTGTGCCAGGGTACCTGTACGCAACACATGGCTGTCCTCACTAGGAAGATCACTTTCAGGATCCTCCTCCTCCTCCTCCTCCTCCTCCTCAGGCCATACACGCTGAAAGGATGACAGGCAAGCAGCATGTGTACCCTCAGCAGTGGGCCAAGTTGTCTCTTCCCCCTCCTCCTCATGCTCCTCCCCCTCCTCCTCCTCAACGCGCTGAGACATAGACATGAGGGTGCTCTGACTATCCAGCGACATACTGTCTTCCCACGCCTTCGTTTCCGAGTGCAAAGTGTCTGCCTTTATGCTTTGCAGGGAACTTCTCAAGAGGCATAGCAGAGGAATGGTGACGCTAATGATTGCAGCATCCCCGCTCACCATCTGGGTTGACTCCTCAAAGTTTCCAAGGACCTGGCAGATGGCTGCCAACCAGGCCCACTCTTCTGTAAAGAATTGAGGAGGCTGACTCCCACTACGCCACCCATGTTGGAGTTGGTATTCCACTATAGCTCTACGCTGCTCATAGAGCCTGGCCAACATGTGGAGCGTAGAGTTCCACCATGTGGGCACGTCGCACAGCAGTCGGTGCACTGGCAGATTAAACCGATGTTGCAGGGTCCGCAGGGTGGCAGCGTCCGTCTTGGAGTTGCGGAAATGTGCGCTGACCCGGCGCACCTTTCCGAGCAGGTATGACAAGTGTGGGTAGCTTTTCAGAAAGCGCTGAACCACCAAGCCAGCGGTCGGTCTGCTCTGTCAGACCCTGCAGCAGTTCGTGGGCTGTGTGCCTCTTCTCTCCTAAGCTGAGTAGTTTCAGCATGGCCTGCTGACGCTTGCCCACCGCTGTGCTGCCACGCCGCGCGACACCGACTGCTGGCGACGTGCTGCTGCTGAGACGTCTTGATTGCGAGACAAAGGTTGCGTAGGAGGAGGAGGAGGAGGAGGGTGGTTTAGTGGAGGAAGCATACACCGCCGCAGATACCAGCACCGAGCTGGGGCCCGCAATTCTGGGGGTGGGTAGGACGTGAGCGGTCCCAGGCTCTGACTCGGTCCCAGCCTCCACTAAATTCACCCAATGTGCCGTCAGGGAGATATAGTGGCCCTGCCCGCCTGTGCTTGTCCACGTGTCCGTTGTTAAGTGGACCTTGCCAGTAACCGCGTTGGTGAGGGCGCGTACAATGTTGCGGGAGACGTGGTCGTGCAGGGCTGGGACGGCACATCGGGAAAAGTAGTGGCGACTGGGAACCGAGTAGCGCGGGGCCGCCGCCGCCATCATGCTTTTGAAAGCCTCCGTTTCCACAAGCCTATACCGCAGCATCTCCAGGCTGATCAATTTGGCAATGTGCACGTTTAACGCTTGAGCGTGCGGGTGTGCGGCGGCGTACTTGCGCTTGCGCTCAAACATTGGCGCTAGCGACGTCTGGACGCTGCGCTGAGAGACATTGCTGGATGGGGCCGAGGACAGCGGAGGTGAGGGTGTGGGTGCAGGCCAGGAGACGGTAGTGCCTGTGTCCTCAGAGGGGGGTTGGATCTCAGTGGCAGGTTGGGGCACAGGGGGAGAGGCAGTGGTGCAAACTGGAGGCGGTGAACGGCCTTCGTCCCACCTTGTGGGGTGCTTGGCCATCATATGCCTGCGCATGCTGGTGGTGGTGGCTCCCCAGCTGATCTTGGCGCGACAAAGGTTGCACACCACTGTTCGTCGGTCGTCAGGCGTCTCTGTGAAAAACTGCCAGACCTTTGAGCACCTTCACCTCTGCAGGGTGGCATGGCGCGAGGGGGCGCTTTGGGAACCAGTTGGTGGATTATTCGGTCTGGCCCTGCCTCTACCCCTGGCCACCGCACTGGCTCGGCCTGTGCCCACACCCTGACTTGGGCCTCCGCGTCCTTGCCCGCGTCCACATCCTCTAGGCCTACCCCTACCCCTCAGCATGGTGTATTACCAGTAGTGCAGAAACAGAACGCTGTAATTAAATGTGCCGCTTATTGGCCTGTGGTTGGAGGCTGACTTCGCTTACCGAACGCACAGCAGAGCCAGGAAATAATTTTGCGCAAGCCTGCTGTAACACTTAGCTGGCTGCGTATGAATTAGGAGGACAACTACACCCAGCACAGACCCAGTACACTGAGGACAGTCACAGGCAGCCCAAATAGATTTTTTTTCCCAAATGTTTTTGGAAAGGCCCACTGCCTATATTCAATAAATATATGTCTTCTGTCCCTGCCTCACCACTACTGGCCCTGGAGTATGTAAAATAACTGCAGACTGTTGCACTGTGGACTGGAATACAGCGGTGATGTAACAGCCAACACAGAGCCAGGAAATAATTTTGCGCAAGCCTGCTGTAACACTTAGCTGGCTGCGTATGAATTAGGAGGACAACTACACCCAGCACAGACCCAGTACACTGAGGACAGTCACAGGCAGCCCAAATAGATTTTTTTCCCCAAATATTTTTGGAAAGGCCCACTGCCTATATTCAATAAATATATGTCTTCTGTCCCTGCCTCACCACTACTGGCCCTGGAGTATGTAAAATAACTGCAGACTGTTGCACTGTGGACTGGAATACAGCGGTGATGTAACAGCCAACACAGAGCCAGGAAATAATTTTGCGCAAGCCTGCTGTAACACTTAGCTGGCTGCGTATGAATTAGGAGGACAACTACACCCAGCACAGACCCAGTACACTGAGGACAGTCACAGGCAGCCCAAATTGATTTTTTTTCCCAAATGTTTTTGGAAAGGCCCACTGCCTATATTCAATAAATATATGTCTTCTGTCCCTGCCTCACCACCACTACTGGCCCTGGAGTATGTATAATTACTGCAGGGCGCAATGCTCTGCACGGCCGATATACAAAAAAAAAAAAAAATGTGCAACACTGCAAAAAGCAGCCTACACAACACTGCACACGATTAGATGTGGCTCTAAGAAGGACCGTTGGGGTTCTTGAAGCCTTAAATACTCCTAACACTCTCCCTATAGCAGCTCCGGCACCAACAGCACTTTCCTTCCTCTATGTCAGAATAAATCTGTGGCGAGCCGCGGGAGGGGCCGATTTTTATACTCGGGTGACACCTGATCTCGCCAGCCACTCACTGCAGGGGGGTGGTATAGGGCCTGAACGTCGCAGGGGGAAGTTGTAATGCCTTCCCTGTCTTTCTATTGGCCAGAAAAGCGCGCTAACGTCTCAGAGATGAAAGTGAAAGTAACTCGAACATCGCGTGGTACTCGTCACGAGTAACGAGCATCTCGAACACGCTAATACTCGAACGAGTATCAAGCTCGGACGAGTACGTTCGCTCATCTCTACTACTAACACTTATGGTCCAACGCGTTTAAATAAAGGTATAATCATCAGGGACCTCAATCACCTCATGTAGTGTTAGAGAAATCGCCTGGTGGTGGTGCTCCACAAATGTGAGTGGGTATCATCCACCTAGAACACAATAGATGGTATTACTTAGAACCTATTCCTTAATCCTTGATGCTAAAATGAACCCTACCCTCAAATGACTGTAGGCTGTGTGTCGGGGACCCTTGTGATATTGTTTTATTTCCCCAACGGGAATTGAAGGGGATTGTGAATAGGTTAATCAGCCTCTCAATCTCAATAAGCTCCTGTATCACTGGCCCTAACAAGCTTCTTAGAACGGAGATTGATGCTAACTACCGTCTAATCAATTCACACTTCCCTTTCTAGCTTTACTGGTGTAGTTCTTTCTCCCCCCACAAGAAAGAAAAAGTTTTCTTCTCTATACAGAGTATAGTACAATCGCTAAAATCTGGCATCAGCAGGTTGTTGCTATAGGAGATGATATAGAGAGTATCTCAGAATGCCCAAATCATCAGAAAATGAAAAATCTTAAAAATAATTAGATAACCAACAACCCTTATGGTGGATTGTCATATTAATAAGATCAAGTTGCCACCATGAAGGGCAGTGTTCTATTAAAGGTAATCAACCTTCAACCTTCCAGGTTACTTATACAGATTGCTGACTCAAAGGGGTCTATAGGGAATGACTGGATATATTTCTCAAGGGAGTATTGGAGCAGTTATTGCTGTGTGAAGACTGTATCAGACTTATTACATTGTTGTGTATGTTGTGGTTTTTAGTCCATGAGTACTAATGTGGTTTGGACATCATATGAGCTCTATGAATGGAAATCGATATATATATAAAGGTGAAAGCCCTCACTGACTCACTCACTCACCGACTCGCCACTAATTCTCTAACTTCCCAGTGTCATACAAACATGAAACTTGATTATTCAATGTTAATTGCAAAAGTAACTGCACCCCTATGTAATGTTTCTAATCTAATTTCCTAGTGTCCTACAAACTTGACATTTGGCATGACCATTCTTTAGGTCCTAAATAGGAAATGTAAAAGGGTCACAACTTGATTATTCAATGCTAATTGAAAAAGTAACTGCACCCCTGTGTAATGTACCAAATCTAATTCTCTAACTTCCCAGTGTCGTACAAACTTGAAATTGGCATGGCCATTCTTTAGGTCCTAAATAGGGAAAATAAAGGGGTCACAGCTCGATTATTTAATGCTAATTGGAAAAGTAAGTGCACCCCTATGTAATGTAACAAATTTAATTCTGTAACTTCCCAGTGTTGTACAAACATGAAATTTGGCACGACCATTATATAGGTGCTAAGTAGAAAAAGTAAAGAAGTCATAACTCGGTAATTCAATGCTAAGTGCAAAAGTAAGTGACCCCTATGTAATGTACCTAATCTAATTCTCTAACTTCCCAGTGTCGTACAAACATGAAATTTGGCACGACCATTCTTTAGGTCCTAAATAGGAACAGTAAAGGGGTCTCTACTTAATTATTCAATTCTAAATGTATAAGTAAGTGACCCCATATATAATGTAACTAATATCACACATCGGAACCTCACAAACTTGAAATTTGCCACGTCCATTCTTTATTTCCTAAATAAAAAAAAGTAAAAGGGTTGCAACTACAATAACCAATTCTAAGTGTGAAAAAAATCTGCGAAACACGAGCTTGTTCTTTTCTCAGAAACCCTAAAGTCTAGGGAAATGATTTGTATACGGAGTAGAATCTACCTCACCTCTGCGTGTATATACTGATGACAATCTACCTCACCTCTATGTGTATATACTGAAGATAATCGAATGCTCTTCTATGTGTATATACTAGAAAGAATCTAAGTCACCTCTGTGTACATTTACATATTTGAATAAAAAAGGGTGTTACCTTTAAGGGTAAAAAGTGAGGAGAATGGGAGGGGTGGAATATTCCGCAGAGGGACATCGGGGTATGCAGTCTGAGAAGAATCTAGCACTCCTCTATATGTATACATATTTTATTCCTTTGAAGTAACTACGACTTCATCAAATTTTCTGTGTGAACAACACGTAAACACCTGTATGAAAGTAACTCGAGCAAAGCTGGGTATATCAGCCAGTATTATATAACACTATCATGGCTAATCTCAATGCATATTCAAAAAAATACAGAATTTCTAGAAATGTTCTGCAATGCTCTTTAAATTAGCATTTGTCAGTCAGTGTGTTTCAGAACTGAAGGGTGTTTCCTTCTTGGATCAATCGCAATATCTGGGGTGTAACTAAAGTGACACTCACAAGCAGCTGTGCGTTTACAATGACTGTACATCAAGGAGGCTCCGCTGAGGGATATCTGAGTGCAAAACTAGAAAATAAGGAAAATAAAAATATGAAGCTTAACTACTTGAGGATTATTCCCTTCGATTTGTGTCCCAAACTATGGCTGAACAATATTATAGTCTCCTTGCCTTTTCACTGCCCTCAATTATGCCTTCCATCTCAAACTCAAGTAATCCAAGACTAGTTTTTTAAATTATTGCCTGACAAATCCATTGTAAAGACTTGATACAACATGCAACAATGGTCACACTACCCATTTGGCAATGTAAGGGCTCCTTCACACAAATATATGGTCACAGCGCATTACACTCACGTGTTATGCGCATGTACCAATCTGCCATACGCTCCCATGTTGCTGCTCACTCATTGCACAAAATATGTGCGCAATAAAGAGTGCTTCATGTTCTATCTTGGCGCGTATTGCACACGCATACACGCCAAAATAGTGCATGCCGATCGGCGGCGTCATTGTGTACTTGTTGCGCAACTTTCTCATGCCGACGGCACACAGCGAGTTATGCTCGTGTGGAGCCACCCTTAGGAATGCTGTGTTCTCATTTCTGCCTCCACTAGCAGGGGAGATCTGTATATGAACGCTCTCAAGATGGATAGCAATCGCTCTTCCTGGTCCAGAACTGTTGTCTCTAATCTTCTACAGAACAGAACATTTAAAACATTGCTACACATGCTCCACCAATAAAATTCTGAATTTGTATCATAAATGTTTGGAGTCTGGTCCATCTTTAGGATATTGACATTGTAAAGACCCAAGAGAACTGAAGTTAAAAGCAGCTTGTGGAATAGTTCAACATCTCAATAATATGTCACTGATGCAGAAGGATCAGAGAAAAGATCCGAAAATAATTTTACTGGGTTGATCCTTTTAAAATATAACCTTTATTGATAACTAATTAAAATAAATGAGGCCTCCAAACAATAAGTGAGACAAACAACAAACCACAACACACAACGTACAAAACATGGGACCCAAAAGGGTCAGAAAAAGATGCTGGGATGATGTGATATCAAACAGACACCAGTCTCAAAGTAATTCACAACTACTTCTGGACGGAATTTGATGATTCAACGTTTCAAAGTCTTGTTGAAGTGTTGTGATAAAGAGCAATATCCTTCACCTAATGACGGGGAGCAAATTACCAATACGTTTTAAAGTACGCTTGGCCTAAATTGAGAGGACGAGACCTCCAGTGTACTTTCTATTACTTCATATGTACACTGCTGGTTACACAAACATGGTGGCTGAAAAAACGGTACCCAGCATTACCACTACTGCACTCTAATGATAAGCAGAAAGTAGTGGTAAATAACTAAATATCCTACAAAAAGGAGATGATAATCGGTCCGAAGCGTTTCCGTTAGATAAATAACTTGTCAGGGACCCATATAGAAAATAAAGGCCTGGCTAAAGTATCCAGGAGGATAATAAGTTACATAAACCACGTAAGGAGTGCTTTTTGTAAAAATATAAGGAGACAACCAAAGCGATGTATACGGTTGTGCTTCCTTAACAAAGCGTCCACAAGACTGTGGGAGATGGATATAGGACAAAAGGCATTAAACCAATAATAGATAACATGAACGGGGATCCAAAATACCCTGATATATACAGAGGTTCTTTGGAAGGTTATCCCACTGTCCCAGCCTCTGATGAATGGGCTGAAATAACAAGTGGAATGATAACCCTTTCAATGTACTTAGAGAGATTGAGTCAATGCTCAAAAGTAAACTACTGCTTATCAATAACTAGTAGGAAAAAAAAAATTATAAAAAATTGTAGGAAGCACCAATAATCAACCATCTATCTAATTGAAGAGTAAATGGTTCCCTATGCTCCTAACAGAGGAATAGAGACAATGCTCGATGGTAAAATGACCTGCAGTTGCTAACTAACTCGTGGTTCAGTTAAAGACCCAACGCAGCTAACTTTCTAAGAACTGAGTGGACGCAGCAAAGTCTCCAGCCCTAAAGGTGGACTGGAGAGAAATGAAAAGGGAATGTCCGAATGCCTTTTATATAGGGCCTAAACAGATACGCCCACTAGGGGTGTGAGATATTGTCCACCAATCCGGTGCTTAAATCACTTATTGACCCCCAAATTGGGTGTGCACTAAGCTGGTTCTAGATAACATATAGGATCATAGGATGGCTATAAGGCTAATATGTGAGCCGATCGTCATAAATAGATGTTTGGTCACTGTTTCTTAACACAAAAGATAAAGGTATTAGGTACCTGTAATGCAGACACCGCCACAGACTCCTGGCTGGGATGTAGAGCCGGTGGAGTAGCGGCGTGAGTAGTATGACGCGGCGGCGTCAGAGCGCAGTGACGTCAGTGCGCGATGACGCGACGGCGTCTCGAGGTGTATGACTGGTAGTTATGGCAACGACCAAACTACATGGACAGATACAACGCGTCGGACGATTAACAAGGAGCGCCAGTCCAAAGGATAGGACTGCATCAGATAGGAGGGAGATAATAATTGATCCAGACGTATAATTGAATGCATCAGAGATAATAAAGATGATGAACATCTTAATAGATCTGATATATAAAGGAATAAGTATTGCCCACATAGATGAAAAAACATGGTAAGCAAGACGTCAGTGACCTATTAGATGCAAAAAAAAAAAAATTTATTATTTTTTTTTTTTTATGCCTAGGCAAGGCATAAATAGATACTACATACCCTGTAGAAGTTAGTATAGAGTATAAAGGGGTCAATAATAAGATGGTTTGAGGTAACCACTGTAAATCCCTGGAGACAAGGGTAATGTTTGAGTGTAGAAGATATGTAGAAAAAATAATAACAGCTGAAATATGCAAATGGACCAAAGGGTTATAACAAACCCATGGCTATAGATCGCTAGTATTAGGAAGATTAGAGATGGAGGCAGACAACTATAGAGACAAGGGAAGATAGGTTTAATTGCGCGAGAGTCCCAAATCGGGAATCTACTGAGAAATATGCAGCAATATGGTAGATTATAGAAAGCAATTGAAGGATAGTACCTCGTTTAGGCCTTTGGGATCCACCTCTCAATAATAGGGTCAATATTTTTGAATGTCATTAAAATGATGCTGTTAAGGCTGAAAGCACTCAAATGGACCCTAGAGAATGGTGGTGGGAAAACACATTAAACATTTAAATTAGAACGCAAATCCTTGGTGGCTAGCAGGACTAGAAGAAGAAGTGGGTGATCCAGCAGGGGCTGTTAAGAGTGCAGCTGATGACATGTCCTGAGCAAAGCACTCCCACCAATAGCAGCTTATCCATACAGAAAGGAGTGTCTTGTGGAAGTGATGGAAAGTCCACAAAACCCGGTGACTGTTCTCTTACCCGTGTAATGCCTCTTTTAGACAAGCCCATTCTCGTTTAACTGAGTAAGTGACGTCACCGCTAATTCGTTCACACTCGTTCCGACGGTTTATACAGATCATTGTGAAAATCGCTCACTACTCATTCATTGCTTCACATTTCTATGTGAGCTGGAGTGTTTAAACGCAGCGATAAGTGAACAAGCCAACAACGATTTTTAGTCCTGCTGAAACTGAACGATGAATGAAAAGTGCAGAATCCTTGTTTGGTCGTTGGCTCACATTTAAAACGAACGATTAGTGTTCACTTTCAATTGTTTGAACGATATTGCTATGTCTAAATGCACCATAAGATCCTAGGCACGCTTTAAAATGCAAATATGGAGGGGGTGTGGCTAGCGGATGGCGGGATAGGTCGCACCTTAAGCGAGCTCCCGCGTCTCTCTCCTTACCTGCAGCTTAAGAGGCACCATTAAGCGGCAGAAAACGGTTCCCGGACGCCACATGGGCAAGAAGAAGCCGTCGCGATCCCTGTCCTGCACGCCGGTAGGCAGAAGGAGCGCGCTGGAGAGGTTCCTAAGCAGCGAAGGTGAAGTCGCCGCCGCATCCAAGATGGCCCCGGCTCCCACGAGGCTGCAGACACCAGAACAGCCGAGCAGCACAGAGCCACTACAACCAACCGGAGGGCATCTGGTAGAAACGGACAGCAGAGGCAGACCGGCCAGAATCAAGCACAGTGTGGGGGTAAGCCCACAGAGCCACAACGCTGCAGAGCAGACATCACAGGAGGAGGATGCAAGAAACAGAGGAACTGTGAGTACACCAGAGAGCAGCCCCTGCTCAAAACATGGCTCCCCTCAACCCACAAGGCAGTCTCCCATAGCTGATGAGGGTGATAGCTCAGCATGGCACCACTCCCCTGCATACAGCACTGCAAGCAGCCCATTACAAATGAGACCTAATGGCTCTCCTGAAAAAATAAGCGAAGAAGCTTGGAAGAGCCGCATTATGGCCATACCAACAAAAAATGAACTGAATGAGTTCTTCAAGAGATTAGAAACATCTAACAAAAAAGCCCTAGAGAATATCCATAATGATACACAGCATCTAGGCCACAGAATATTACAAGTTGAGGAGGTCCAGGAGGGTGCGGCGGCCATTTTAGAAACACACAGACAGGCCATCCAAGCACAAGCTGACAAAATTGCCGGTATTATTACACATCTTGATGACTTAGAAAACCAAAACCGGCGTAATAACCTGCGAATAAGGGGCCTCCCAGAGGAAGTAGAGGGGCAGCACCAGGACTCTTGGGCACAATCCTTTTTCCAGCAACTACTAAACCGCAAAGCAGAGGACATGATCGAAATAGATTGGATCCACAGGGCCCTCGGGCCAAAACATGCTGACCCCAAAAGACCAAGAGATGTAATCTGCAGAGTGCATTTCTTTAGAGACAAAGACGCAATCCTGCGAAAAGCCAGGGAAAGAGGGGATCTGCAGCATGATGGTAGACCCATAATCCTTCTACAGGACCTAGCACGCCATACATTGCGGATGAGAGGCGCCCTAAGACCCCTACTGACAGCCCTGAAAGATAAAGGAATACCTTACAGATGGGGGTTCCCTTTTTCCCTAACAGCCAGAAAAGATGGTAAGTCTGCCGTGTTCCGATCAACCGGAGGCCTACCCAACTTCCTGGGTACCTTCCAACTACCCATGATAGCACTGCCGGACTGGCCCACGGTCGCGACGGTCCTGGCTCCCACGGCGCAGGAGCAGTGGCAGAGTGCACACCCCAGAACAAGACGGGAGAAGCAAAAAACGACGGACAGAAACACCTGACTCTATTGCGGGATTCCCCCACTCATCATGCAGTAGTGTATGGCCCACCATACATGTTCGTTATATATGCATAGCTACACACCTGACCCACCCGGGAAGTAGTAATGTAAACTGCATGATCATCAACCCCTGCCGATTTACCTGTGCTGTTGGAGGAAGGAGATGAGCCCGGCTAGAGATGCTTCTCCGGCGTCCAGGGGACCAGAACGGCTCACCCCACGGGAACCGTGAAAGGGACGCTATCCGAGACTCTAATATGGAATATCATCCCAACTTTTATGATGATAGAGTTCTAGTTAAAATTGTTGTTTTTCTCTTCTAGATTGCAAATGATGACTGGTGCCTCGAGAGCTTTAGACCAGGGCCCAACGAGGGGCTGTAGCAAAAGGGTCGCGTCTGGGGGGAGGCATGGGGGCTCGGCACTTGTCTTGGCCGGTACCTTCACGTCCCCCACACAGGGCGACCAGTCACACGTAGTGTGAATGCTGGTAGCGCGCATGCCAGCAGTTCTCCCTGAAATTGTACGCAGTAGTTGGATACTGCGCAAGGTTCCATCTGATGAACCTTTTTCTTTCTTTCTCTTCTCAATTCCACCTTTCCTCTCTCTGCCTAACCTACTCCCTTCCCCTCACCCTGACCCGACTGACCTGCAACCATTAGATGATAAAACCTATCTTATGCCCGTAGTGATCAATGGCTGACATCACCTTATGCACCTTTAATACTAGAGGGTTGAATGGGCCTGCCAAGAGGGGGCAGATCATGGATCACTTCCATCGAAAAGGGATCATGGTTGTTTTCTTCCAGGAGACCCATTTTCAGGATACCAAAATACCTAAATGTAGATACCGCCACTATACCACCTGGCACCACAGCCCACACCCAGACAAAAAGGCGGGCGGCACATCCATAGTAATTCATAAAAATCTACCGCACAGATTACTCTCTTTAGAAACGGATAAAAATGGGAGATATGTGTTCCTAAAAATCCAAGTGAATAATGATATAACACTTGCTAACGTTTACTTTCCCAATCAGGACCAGAAGAGGTTCAGGATCCAAGTGCTGGGGGCTCTGGCAGCTTTCGCAAACGGCTCCTCCATCATCCTCGGCGGAGATTTCAACTTAACCATGGATCCGGCAAAAGACTCCTCGGGGGGTAAGTCAGGGGTTCCCCCTTCAGCGACACGTAGAATCCGCGCGGAGTTAGCAAATCTCAAATCAGTAGACCTATGGCGAACGTTACATCCCAGTGAGAGGGACTTTATTTTCCATTCCTCTGCTCACAACAGTTATCATAGACTAGACTATTTGTTTATCTCCCACGGACTACTAGACAGAAGGCCATCAGCCTCTATGGGTCCCTATAGATAATATGCGAATAAGGGTTGAGGAAATCCAGAAAACATAACCTGTTGGGAGTCCGTGAGGACTGCAGTTGAGAAACACTGGTGTTACGTCCATGCACCACCAGGGCACCAAGCCTTAGCACAGACGCAGGGCAGCGTTCATACAAACACCAGAAGCACACACACAATGTACACTGAATACCAAAATGTAGGACTACATACTGAACTCATGGGCAGACATAACATATCCCTACTCTCAGGAGACAACCACCACGTGAAACTTGCCTGCAAGCAAGGCGATCGTACCATAAGGATGGCCCCATGCTGGAACCAAGGGACCTACCTATCCCTGGATGGCAAATGATCCACAGCAGGAAAGGACACAGCTCACACCAACTCATAGAACAGGACTCCTCACACTTGATGTCTGGAAACCTACACAAACACTAAACATGTCGCTGTTCACACAGCACACTAGGGATTGCATGCAACACAGAACAAGACTGTTCATACACCTTGTCTGGCACCTGCACAGACCCAATGAACACAACACTGTTCACATGGCCAGGCCACCTTCACAGACAAGCACTACACATCATGCGTAAAAGCAAAACTCTAGAGAAACCCAACACAGAAACCCCACTCCGAGCTCTCATGCATACAGATAAACCATTGCTAGTGCAAGTGTCCTTACACCAAAGGGAAAGACTCAGACACCATGCTGGCATACAGGAAACAGTGTCAGGCATCACCCACCTGACACACATAAGACATCAGACGTCTGGAGGCTGGACCTGTCAAAGAGAAGGGGAGAGGGGATCTGCATAAGATGTGTAGTGACCCGGAGGGTCTGACAGGGTGGTCAATTGGGTAAACAAGTCCTGGAATGCCCACTATGAGCATTTAGGGGACATAGGAGACATTCTGTAGGAGAAAAACACTTCCTTTCCCTAAACAGTGGGCTAAATCTAGTCTGCCTGACAACAGCCCATTACTGATTGTCTGCTTGTCATTAATTTTCTGATTGGTGGAGTGGAGTCAAGCCTAGGAAAGTGAGCTGGGTGGAGGAGGAAGTGAGTCAGCAGAGTGAGAGAAAGAGAGGGAAATGACAGGAAGGGAAGGAGTTAGTCGTCGGAGAAGGTGAACAGAGGCAGCAGCTTGTGGAGCTGCCTCATCTTACACAGCTATCGGAGGTCGGTAGTTGGAGGAGAGCATTGGGAACAAGGAGCAGGAAGGAGTAGTAAGCCGACAGCGCCCAGAGTGGGAGTGGAGTCTTTTTCCACCCTGTTGGAAGGAACCAGAGTCAGGGTGGACCCCATGGAAGCTGGGCATAAAGTGTACTTCTCAAGCATGAGTGAAACTTGCCCCTACATAGCTAGCAGACAGAGTACAGACAACCCTGCACCTAGCCCCTCCAAAACCTATATCAACCACTATCCAGAATAGCTCCCAGATAACTTAGACTGGTGGCTGTATCTCCCCTAAGGGCGCCCACCCACTGGCGATTTTTTTCCCTGCGAAATTCGCAGCATTTTTTTCTCTGCAGGGGTCTATGGGACTTGTAATGTTAAAATCGCGATCGCGCAAAATCGCAATTTACCGCGAAATCGCGATTTTGCGCGATCGCGATTTTAACATTACAAGTCCCATAGACCCCTGCAGAGAAAAAAATGCTGCGAATTTCGCAGGGAAAAAAAATCGCCAGTGGGTGGGCGCCCTAATAGAGAGAGGAAAAGAGTTAAGAAATCAATGCCTGTTATGCATTTTACCAACAAATCTATTGAATTTTGTCGCTGACTGTAACATCTGCAAACTGTTTATTAACTTTTTCAAGAACTGAGTAAATTGTGTACCTTCGGTTTACCCTAAACTATGTGGATTGGTCTCAATTATTTCACCACTGCAAACACGAGCCCATCCTCAAAGGTACTGGAGTCACAATATTAAAACTGATATTACCCAAACTGCATAGAAATCCATTGCAATCCTCCTAGTGCACGAGTAGCCAATTTAGTCGGCGTGACCATGCTACCGTTAGTTCCTCCACTCGTGCTACCTCTGCCACTTTTGCTTGCTGCAGTAACAGGATTTTTGGCATCATGAACAGCATTGTATACCTCTGTGACCTACCGCTCGTTTGTGCTCAAAAACTAAAAATTTAAAGGGCCAGCATCAAATTTCTAGAAACTGTGCCAAAAGTGAAGCGAACTGTAAAAAGTAACTCAAGATGTCTGACAGTAGGGATAATGAGCAGTTCCTAGTTCCCTTCTAGCCCCTACCACTTCTGGCTTTGCATCGCTAACAAGGCTGCATACAGAGAATATTAAAGCATGACACTAGGCACTCGGATCCGACACTGTAACGTGCCTGCTAAAATAATTCCATTTTCAATCGGTTTAACCCATAAAAACAAAATCTATAGACCAACATCAGAATAAACAAAGAGAAACAAAGGGTAACTAGGAAAAAGTGGGAAAAGAAAAGGAGAAAAGAAGACAACAAGGGGAGAGAAATTACTCAGAGGTAGAGGGAGAGAGACCTCTATGGCACATTCTGTTTGTAGCTGCCCTGCACTCTGCTCCGCCACATCTCGGTCACAGCTCCGTTCTGACACCTCCTCTCGGTACCCACCCACTACCATCCTACCGCCATCTGAAACTGTGGCAAATCGCGGTATGTGTTCCACAACACCTAGGCAAGTCCACTCAAAAAAAATCCCTCAGAAGTTTTGTCACGCAGCTCCTACATGTACATTAGCTGGTTCAGTTCCTTAACAAACTCCAGGGTCGAAGGAGCAGTGTTGCTCTGCCAATGGCGCAGGATCACTGCTCTGGCTGCGATTAGGAAATGTTGCAAGAGACCCTTTTTGATAGTGGTGAATGGGCCAAGGATAATTAACAGCAGTGCCAACTGCGATGTGGCCTCCGCCATAAAACGCGATGTCCCCTCGTATAGCTCAAATACCTTTTTCCCGAAAGGCTGGACAAGTGGGCAGTCCCACCAGATGTGCAGCATAGTACCACGCTCGGACTCAAATCTCCAGCAATTCTCCGGAACTGAGGGAAATATGCGGTGGATCACATTAGGGCATCTGTGCCACATGGAGAGGAGCTTAAAGTTTTTCTCGTGCGCAGTGCAGGCAAAAGGTAATTTATGTGCTAACGCTTACTTTACGTTTTACTTCTACTATTAATTCTACTTATATTGTATTTTTAGATTTAGAATTTTTTATTAGCAATAATAAAATAGAGACTAAAACACATTTTAAAAAGGTGGACATGAACAGCTTTTTAGATTTTATCAGCTGTCATGACAACTTTTGGAAGAAAAATATACCCTATAGTCAGATAAAGAGAATTAGACGGAATTGTACCCAAATGAAGGATTTTGAGAAACAAGCTAAATTATTAAAAGAACGTTTTAAAGCTAAAAAACTACCCCCCGAAACTTATAGATAATGCTTTTTAAAAGAAAATAATAATTATAGGACAAGTGCTTTTATCACTAAATATAGTCATAACCATAGCGATTTTAGAAAAATACTGCACAAAAATTGGAGCATCCTTGTTAATGATCCCTTTTTAAATAGAAATTTGGATAAAAATCCTACATTAGTTTTTAAACTAAATAAAACATTAAAAAACATTTTAGCCCCCTCTTATCCAAGGAAATGGATCACCTCCACTAAATGGATACTAAGTAGAGAATTAATCGGCTCCTGTGTAGAAAAAAGATGTCAATATTGTCACCACATTAAGCATAAAAGGAAAGAGATATTTATGGATAATAAAATTATTCCATTAAAGCTTAAACTGTGACAATAAGAATTAAATTTATTTATCAGAGTGTTCATGTAACAAGCAATATATTGGAAGAATCAAATATAAATTGAAGACTAGGTTGACACAACATAAACGTAATATTAAAAATGGAATTACAAATCATAGTATCCTACGTCATTTTTTAGAACATCACAGTGGGGATAGTAGAGCCCGGTAGAGTAGATATTTACAAAATCAGTGGAAACCCCCTCACAAAAAAGAGATGTTTTGGATTTTCCAACTACAGATCTTGGTTCCACAGGGTCTTAATGCACAGTTAGAAAAAATCTAGGTTTTTTTTGCTGTGATGTTTAGAATGTATTTTATGATTGTTGTATAAATGTATTTTTATTAGATCCTATCGCTTTTTAAAAATATTACATGTTTTATGTATGAATAATTATGCATTTGTATTGTATGATCACTTTATGAATGGGTACGGTTTGGTTAGTTGGAGTACTAATTGAACGCAATCTGCGGCATTCCTTATTATGTAATAATGGAACATTTGTTGCGTTACATGGTATCATGTGACTTACTGATCATGTGACATGGAAATGATGTCACGGATCTAACTCCTCCTACCGGCTTCCACATGCAGCTGGCGTCCGGCAAGGTAGGAGTTGTTTATTGTAATTTAATGTATACTATATATATGTGCACCTCTTTTTTTCTGTACTGCTTGAAAAAGGCTGAATAGCCGAAACGCGTAGCATGTGAATAGAGACGGGACTTTTATAATTATTTCTCGTCAATCTTTGAATCTCATACCTGGCATCCTGTGAGCGCTATATCCATTTTTATTTTTGTGGTTTGTACATCAGGGCATCTGTACCACCTGGAGAGGAGCTTAAAGGTTTTCTCCTGCACAGCGCAGGCAAAAGGTAATTTATGCGCTAACGTGAAGGCCCTCTTCCAATCAGAGTCCTGCAACTCCACAGCCAGATCCCTCTCCCAACCCCCGACATATTGTGGGAGGCCCTGAGTGAGCCTCTCCAGAATGATTCTACAGATCCGAGAGAGGACCCAAACCGGGTGATCTGACCACAGAAACAATTACTCAATGGGCTCAGGGGGGGTTCTCAAAGGGGCACAACCCAAAACGGGTCCTCCTGAATGAGGACAACTGGAGATACTCCGTCCACAGCAGCCTCTGCTCCGGTCAAGATGCCTGTAGTTCATTAAATGATGGAAGACCCCCGGAGCCCACAATCTGACAACATCGTATGTCCTCTTCCTCTCACCAGCCTAGGAAGCTCGATCTGTCTCTCAGGGATAATGCATTATCCTTACAAGAGGACATGAAAGCTGTGATCCAAGTGGAGCCCAAAGAGACTGACAGTGCAGACCAAGCTCTCAGAGAGCAGTTTATAGAGGGAACTCAGATAGAAACCCTCTGTAGACAATTGAGAATGCTACCTGTCCAGCACCCTGACAAGTCTCTGGGAAATTAAAGAGCTGGGAACATAACCCTCAGTGGCAGAAGCAGACAATCCCCAAACCGTTATCAGTCTCATGGGTGAGGAGAGGCCATTCCTTCCCCGCATACGGGAGCAGCTCTGACAGGTCACTCAGGCTGGTAGCCGGCAGAAGAGCCCCTGCAGGAAATGCAGAAGCAAATGGCCGAGTTGGCCCACAATGTAGCCATGCTGTGTAAAAAGATGGGGGAACTGAAGAGCGAAGCTCATTTCCCCCGGTCGGTGGCCACCAAGCATAGGTCCCCTCCTGGGTCACAATGTCCTGCCGGTTGCTACCCCCACGGTCCGCGGCTCTATCGTAAACATTCTCAGTGCTATAACCACCAAGAAAACTCATGCTGGGCGTTTAACGGGCATCCCCCGGGCAGGGAAAACCTCCCCCGGGTGGACGATGAGGAGGTCCAACTCCCTCCAAAGGGATCTCTAAGTATGTCGGGCAATGTCCGGAGATTACTATTTATGTGGACAGCATACCTCTGATAGCATTATTAGATACTGAGTCACAAGTGACCACTATCAAGAGAGTAGACTGAGAAGTACTGGACTCTAGATGCATTGAGCTGCCTGCCAAAACAATTGATAAATGTCACAGCCAACAACATAGTAACATAGTATTTCAGGCTGAATGAAGACAATGTCCAATGGACTGCTGGTGCCTATAGAAGGATATACGGTTCTCACGGGAAGAGCTGAGTTGCCAAACCAGGGCATCATGGTAGTAGACGTCCCCAATAGAAATGCTCAGTAGTGACTTTGGGGATGAATATCTTGCATTACTGCTATGTGGAAATGTTAGAGGCATTGCATCAATCTGTTCCAGCAGCATCTCAGATTTAACAAATTATGCTGAGAAAGTACAAGTAGCCCTGAAATCAGAGTTCCTGCTCTGGTGTCAGAATCGTCCGGGACTATAGGGAAAAGACTATGGGGCTTTGGTCAAGCATATCCCCATTGAAGGACATCCATTCCTGATGGCTGCTAAAAGCCTTGTTACAGTGTCTGCTAGGAGTGTTCCAGTTCGTCTTATAAATATAGAGAATATCCCTGTACAACTAAGGAAATATACTGCAGTAGCACAAGTCTCTCTTCTGCAACCTGAAGATGTTCTGGACTCCCACAAAAACAATGGTACAGTAGTGTACCCAGCAGAATAATTTGTCCTTGTTAACTGACCTGCATGTCAGAGATTCTCAGACATCTCAGGACCAGGTTCAAGGAATACAGGACGTGGCCCTAGAAAAGCAAGCTGCCTTCAGCAAACATTCTATGGACGTTGGCCGATTCAGAGGTATTTCCCATGCCATCCCTAAAGACGGTAACGCTCCCCTAAAGGAACGATATCGCTCAATACACCATCCTCCTATCAACAGGTTCAGTACATGATACGGGAGATGAAGGGTAATAACATCATCTGGCAAAGCTATAGTCCCTGGGCAGTACCTATTGTATTAGTAAAAAAAAAAAAAAAGGTGGTGGTATCCAGATTACCCTGCATGAAGTAGTCCTTGAAAGCATTAGGTTCTGCTGCATACTTCTCCACACTACATCTCACTAGTGTTTACTGGCAGGTTCCCATGAATAAACATGACTGAGAGAAAACGGCTTTCACCCCTCCCATGGGCTTGTTCAAGTTTAACTGGATGCCTTTTGGATTATGCAATAGCCCAAGTATTTTTCAAAGACTAATGGAACGTTGTCTAGGTCATAAGAATTTTGAAACTGTGGTACTCTATTTAGATGATGTAACTATAGTTGCCTGGTACAATGGGGCCCCTCCTCAAAAGTGTGTATGATCAGTGTTGTTTTGTCAGTGTCCTTTGTGTTGTGTGATTTAGGTGTATTGCCATTTGCAGCACTGAAAGAGTTAACTGCCTGGTATGTGAGCTGACTGTCTGGAAAATGTATCCGTTTGTTTCTTACGTGACCTTGTAATATATATGTGAATGCAAGGTGCATGCAAAAGGAGTTCTGGGTAGAGATGAGCGAGTATCAAAATGCTCGGGTGCTCGTTACTTGAGTCAAACTTTTCGTAATGCTCGAGAGCTCGTTTTGAGTAATGAATCCTGTCGAAGTCAATGGGAGACTCGAGCATTTTTCAAGCTGACCGATGCACCGCATAGGGGAGGTTGAGTGAAACACCTAAAAACATGATAAAGTCATGGAAACACCACAGAAACGGATAGGGAATGGCAGGGGCAGCATGCATGGGTGCATCTGAGGCTCCCAGGTCCCACTATTAAGCCAAGTTGTGGGCAAGAATCTGGTGGTCACACCCCTAACAATTTACTTGGGACAGATCATAAGCAGCGAGGCACACACGCTGGCACATCTTAGCTAAGCACCATACTAGCTGCAACCAAGGCCAATCACCGCCTGTGGGTGACACCACTGCCTCTTCTCCTGTGTTACATGCTGGCATTGCTGTCCATTTATATTGCCTCATGTCTATTTATAAGTGCGGTCTGGCAGCGACCCTCTTTAAAAGTGTGGGCGAAAGCCCACAATGCTGATGAGAATTGATGATAAATAGACGTCCAATAATAATTCCAATCCCGTGCCACCTCTGTCACAAAATTGTCAGGAGCTGCAAACGTAGGCATAAAGAAAACTCAGATGCCAGTACTTCTACATATTTCCACAATGCAGCAGCGCATAGATTGGTTTGAAGCAGGAGGTATTGCAAAAGTAGCCACCACTGGTATACAATCCAGTATCTCGGATAACTGTGGTAATTTGTAACACAAGAGATAATACATGCCGACCAGCGCTGATCCCTAGACCCAAGGAGGAGGAGGTGGCATAATAAGCCCAAGAAACCGTGACCGAGGTATGACCCGCAATACTCTGTGTGGGAAGCACATGAGCGAGCCCAGGGTCAGACTCGGTCCCAGCCACCACCTGGTTGACCCAATGTGCCGTCAGTTACGGTTCCTTTTATCGCTCCAAAGACTGGATGAACCACAAAGAAGTTCTACAGGCCAAACCTGGCGCAGTTGTATCCTCACCCCAGGACCTCGGCCTCTACCCACACCCTCAGTAATCGTGGGCAGATTTGGATGTTAGTACTGCTGTGAATGTGTCATTAAATCAGTTACACTTCTTTTGATTGGCCCAAAACCAGTGTCTCAGATAACTGTGGTAACACGCGAGCAAATTAATGTCAACCAGCGCTGATCCTCAGACCCCAAGCAGGAGGGGGAGGTGGCATAATAAGCCTGATAAACTGTAACCAAGGTAGGACCTGCAATCCTCTGCGTGGGAAGCACGTCAGCGAGCCCAGGGTCAGGCTCGGTCCAAGCCTCCACCTTGTGTGACCCAAGGTACCGTTAATTACATAGCTATGGCAAACCCATATGTCCCCACACAATTCATTCTGTGTATGTGTCAGATAGCTGAACACCGCAATGGGAAAGCCTTTTGCACCCTATCCAAGTCATTCAGTGTATTTGTGCCAGACAGCTGGACACCGCACTGGGAAACCTTTGTGCACTCAAAGCATAGGCGAGCCCATGAAACCCAAGGAAAGTATTAAACATGAAGAAATTACAGTGCCCAAACATGGCAGAGTTTCACCCCGCCCAGGACCTCGGCCTCTGCCCACACTTCTGCCCAATTCATTCTGTGTATTTGTCAGATAGCAGAACAATGCAATGGGAAAGCCTTCTGCACCCTACCCAAGTCATTCAGTGTATTTGTGCCAGACAGCTGGACACTACGCTCGGAAACCTTTGTGCACCCACAGCATAGGTGAGCCCATGAACCCAAGGAAAGTATTAAACATGAAGAAATTACAGTGCCCAAACATGGCAGAGTTTTGCCCCACCGAGGACCTCGACCTCTGCCCACACTTTTGCCCAATTCATTCTGTCTATGTGTCAGATAGCAGAACAATGCAATGGGAAAGCCTTTATGCACCCACAGTGTAGACAAACCCCTGAAACATTTCTGTAGCAAGAGTATAGGCGAACACCGGAAGAACATTTCTGTGGCAAGTGTATAGGCGGACCCCAGAAACCTTTCTGTAGCAAGTGTATAGGCGAACCCCTGAAACATTTCTGTAGCAAGAGTATAGGCGAACACCGGAAGAACATTTCTGTGGCAAGTGTATAGGCGGACCCCTCAAACCTTTCTGTAGCAAGTGTATAGGCGGACCCCTGAAACATTGGTGTACCAAGAGTACAGGTGAACACCTGAAAAAATTTTTTTACCAAGAGTATAGGTGAAGGCTGGAAAAAGTACTTTGCTAAGAGTATAGGCGAATGCCTGAAAAATTGGTGTACCAATAGTACAAGTGTACCCCTGAAAAATTGGTTTACCCCGAGGGCAGGTGAAACCCATAAACATTTTTTAAAGATAGAGGTTGTTGTTGCTTAATTTGTAACAGAGCCTGGAGGCAGCCCTCCGAAAAAATTGATTTTAACAGAGCCTTTTGGCCCACAGAAAAATTGGCTGTTCAGCGTGATGACATACTGTTTTAGGAGGAGGAGGAGGAGGAGGAAGATATGAAAGGGATAGACCAAGCTACTTCTTCCCTTTTTGGGGGTGATAGATGATGCATATTTCTCCTGTTGCAGCTAATAGAATCTTTAGGATCCGCTGCTTTCCACTGGTGGAGAACAGAAGTCTGGGGAAATCCAGCCTTTGTTCATCTTAATCAGTGTAAGCATGTCGGCCTGTCAGTTGACAGGCGGGTACGCTTATCCGTGAGGATCCCCCCAGCAGCACTAAACACCCTCTCTGATAAGACGCTAGCGGCAGGGCAGGCCAGCACCTCCAGGGTGTACAGCGCAAGTTCGTGTCACATGTCCAGCTTTGACACCCAATAGTTGTATGGAACAGAGGCATCACGGAGGACGGTGGTACGTTCAGGTATGTACTCCCTCACCATCTTTTTACAGTGCTCCCTCCGACTCAGCCTTGACAGGGGAGTGGTGACACACTGAGGCTGGGGAACCATAAAACTGGCAAAGGCCTTGGAGAGTGTTCCCCTGCCTGCGCTGGACATGCTGCCTGATCCCTGTGCCTTCCCTGCTAGTTGGCCCTCTGAACTACGTCTAATACTGTTGTCAGATGGGAACTTTTACATCAGTTTTTCCACCATGGCCCTGTGGTATTGCATCACTCTCGTACCTCTTTCCTCTTCGGGAATGAGAGTGGAAAGGTTCTCTTTATACCGTGGGTCGAGAAGGGTGTACACCCTGTAATCCATGTTGGCCAGAATGCGTCTAACGCGAGGGTCATGAGAAAGGCAGCCCAACATGAAGTTAGCCATGTGTGCCAGGGTCCCAGTACGCAACACATCGCTGTCCTCACTAGGAGGATGACCTTCAGGATGCTCCCCCTTTTCAGCCCATACATGCTGAACAGATGAGAGGGAAGCAGCATGGGTACCCTCTGCAGTGTGGGCAGCAGTCTCTTCCCCTTCATCCCCCTCCCCCCCTCCAAAACACGCTGAGATACAGACGTGAGGGTGGTCTGGCTATCAGTCGACAAACTGTCATCCCCCTTCTCCTGTTCTAACTGTAAAGCGTTGTCCTTTATGCTTAGCAGCGAACTTCTCAGCAGGTAAGCAGCGGGATGGTAACGCTAATAATGGCCGATCGCCGCTCACCATTTGTGTAGACTCCTCAAAGTTTCCGAGGATCTGACAGATGTCTGCCATCCATGCCCACTCCTCTGTGAAGAACTGCAGAGGCTGACTACCACTCCGCTGGCCATGTTGCAACTGGCATTCTACAATTGCTCTACGCTGCTCATAAAGCCTGGCCAACATGTGCAGCGTAGAATTCCAGCACGTGGGCATGTCGCACAGCAGTCGGTGCTCTGGCAGCTGGAACCAATGTTGCAGTGTTCTGAGGGTGGCAGCATCTGTGGTGGACTTGTGGAAATGTGCGCACACAGGGTGCACCTTGCTGAGCAGGTTAGACAAGTGAGGGTAGTTTTTCATAAACTGCTGAACCACCAGATTGAACATGTGGGCCAGGCATGGCATGTGTGTGAGGCTCTGAGGCTGCCAAGCTGCAGAGCCGCCACCAGGTTACGGCCGTTTTCACACATGACCATGCCCGGTTAGTCTGCTCCATCAATCCCTGTAACAGCTGAGGGGCGGAGTGCCTCTTGTCACCTAAGCTGATTAGTTTCAGCATAGCTTGCTGGCGCTTTCCCACCGCTGTGCTGCCGCATGCTACCGACTGCTGGTGACATGCTCACACTTCTTAATTGAGAGGTGGAGGCGGCGGAGGAGGGATGAATAGCTAAGGGCTATGTGTGATTGGCTGAGTGCTCAGCCAATAGCTAAGCAGTAGCTGATATTGGCTGAGCCCTCAGCCAATCTGCACAGCCCTTTCAGGAGGCGGGGATTTTTAAATCCCCGACTGCTGAAAGAGATCAGTAGCAGTGCCGGGGAGCCAGCAGGAGGATGCGGCTGAGAGCAGGAGAGGTAAGTATAATTTTTTTAAAAAGTTTTTCACTCTTATTGATGATTATCGGGGAAGGGCTTATATTTCAAGCCCTTCGCCGATAATCATTCCGCGGGGCTTACCAAGGCAGTGCTTTCAATGGGATCGGCAGCTGTGCCGATCCCATTGAAAGCAATGGAATAGAATGCCGGGGACTTCAGCCACAGCTGTCACAGCTGTGGCAGAGGATTCCTTCATCCCCGCGGGGATGAAGGAAACTCCTGCCACAGCTGTCACAGCTGTTACAGCTGTGGCAGAAGTCCCCGGCATTCTTCATGTCTTTTCAATGGGGCTAGCGCTGCTGCCGCTGGCCCCATTGAAAAGACTGGCGATATGTCGGCGTGATGCCGATATCCCCAGCGTCATGCCAATTTTTTTCTCGCACTGCGATGCGAGACTTTAACTTTACTCTCGCATCGCAGTGGAGAAAATATCGCCAGTGGGTGGGAGCCCTTAACCCTTTGAGTGGCGGGTTTCCTACCACCCTGTCGTGCCCACCAGGGCAGGTTTTTTAAAAAGGCCTAATCATTGAATTTCAACTAATTTTGCAGTTGCGTCTCAAGAGCCATAACTTTTTCATTTTTCCATTGACACAGCCATATGAGGGCTCGTTTTTTGCGGGACAAGTTGTGATTTTTTAAACAGGGGGGAGGAAAAAAAGAAATGGGGAACAAAGAAAAAAAAGGGGCCATGTCATTAAGGGGTTAAATAATGTATTAACTTCCTTCTGTGGGTCATTACGACGCATGGATACCACATGTGTGATTGTATTTTTGATTTTTTTACAAAGTAAAGGGAGACAAGTGTTTTTATTATTTTTTTTATAATTTTTTTAACTTTTTATTTTTTTATTTTTTTTATTTTTATTTTTTGTCCCTTTAGGGGACTTCCACAGGGACCCATCAGGACCCCTGATCACATTCCGGGGGTCCGATGGTGACAGCCCTTTACATGCTGCAGTGACAACCCTTTACATGCTGCAGTCACATAGACTGCAGCATGTAAAGGGTTAACACAGCAGAGATCGGAGGTTTACTCTGATCTCTGCTGTAAGAGCTGGTACCTAGCTGTCCTCTGACAGCTAACAATCAGCTCTCCCTGCCACAGAGACCATCGGCTTGCTTCTGACAAGGCGATGGTCTCTATGGCAACCTGTAAACAAAGAGATTGCCGGCATATCGGCAATACCTTCTGCTGGTTTTTCAAAGCCCTTGCTTTGTTCTCTGTGGGTCTGTGCAGGCAGAGCACACTGTCACAGCTTGTGGCATTGTGCTCTGCAGCTCCCATAGTGATACATAGCCCGGAAATCTTCCGGGCTATGTCACTATGAGCAGTGGAGCTCGTCCCGGAAAATTTCCGGGCGTGCCACTCAAGGGGTTAATCAGTCCCTTGCCAATGACAGATTGGATACAACGAAAAAAAGGTTTGGTACCGTGTTAGCCAGTTGAACAATGTGTGATTGTTCTCAGTGAGAGTAACCAAGTAATCTTGTAGATATGATACCTTTTAATAGCTAACAAAAACATCATTTTGTGTGATTGTTCTCAGTGAGAGAAACCAAGTAATCTTGTAGATATGATACCTTTTAATAGCTAACAAAAACATCATGTATTTTTGTTAGCCATTAAAAGGTATTATATCTACAAGATTACTTGGTTTCTCTCACTGAGAACAATCACACAAAATGGATTCAAGATCACGTACGTCGACTTAAAGAGGCTCAGCTCATTGTAGACACCCGTATGGAAGAGGTTCGGACAAAACAACAAACTGACTTCAACAAGCATGCCCATGCTACAGTCTTACAAGTTGGAGATTGAGTATGGCTCCGCAAAGAGCATCACAAGGGTAAACTTGACTCCTGCTGGGAACTTCAACCCTATCTCATATCCTTTATACTCTCTGTGGAAAAAGGACTGTATTGTATCAGCCAGCCTAACAAAAACCCTCAAGTTATGCATTGTAATAGACTCAAAATAAGCTCTGCGACCACGTCATCACCTTAACCAATAGACTCTGAAACTGAAGTGACAGACACAGATTCAGAAGCTGATTCAGAGGAACCGCAGACCACACAGTGTCCATCTGCCTTTGACCTAAATAACCTAGTGACCTGGTTCCAGAACCTGTTGATGAAATTGCCATCTCCAGTTCCATGGATTTCACAACAACTGCCACAACAAGGTCCGCAACAGATTCCTGTTCATCTTATAGCCACACCTAGGAGAAGACTTCCAGGGATTCCCGTGTTAGCATCTTGAAGGTCTACCAGAAGTACCCGAGGACAGCTACCAAGAGTAACTGTTTATTTCTTTTTTCTGTGCAAAACGGGTTTCTATTTTTCCGCAACTATTTTTAATGGCTTAAAAGGTGTACCCTTTGGATTACAAACATACTGTTATCGATGGAGTACAAGCACCAAGGCTTGTGCCCTGAGAAACTACTCACTGTAGTTGCAATGTTCAAGATTGTACCTCAAAAGACTAATTGAAGAGTTATGATGATTTTTCTTGTTTATCCTTTTCTTCATTTTTGTATGTTGCTCCCAATGGATACCAGACTAAGGTACCGTGAGGTGCATCCTTCTGCACCGGGGAACCATACTAACTCCATTTGAGGAAAGCGGTCATCCAGAAGATTTTCAAGCTTGGACTTTTATTCTTCTGAATGTGGGCAGAAAAAAAAGGTTGGGGCCCCATAGCTAGCTGGGACCTAAGACTCCGTCTTAGTCCAACGTGTCCATTTAAAAATTTATACTTGCAATTACTCTAATTCTCCTTTAATAGCAATGTTCTGTCATAAACGTAAGTAGGTAACCTGCTTCGTCCTATGGATGTTATTTCACACTGACAATGGCTGTGTTTTAAAGAGGCTGGAACTGTAGTGACCCAGAGGGTCCTACAGGGTAGTCAATTGGGTTAACAAGTCCTGGAATCTTCGTTATGAGCCCTTAGGGGGACAAAAGAGGCATTCTATAGGAGAAAGACACTGTCTTTCCCTAAATATCAGGTTAAAGCTAGTCTGCCTGACAACAGCCCTCTCCTGAGTGGCTGCTTGTCATTAATTTCCTGATTGGTGGAGGGGAGTCAAGCCCGGGAAAGTGAGCTAGGTGGAGGAGGAAGTGAGTCAGCAGAGGGAGAGAAAGTGCAGGAAAGGACAGGAAGTGAAGGAGTTAGTCATCGGAGAAGGTAAAGAGAGGCAGCAGCTTGTGGAGGTGCCTCATCTTACACAGCTACCAGAGGTTGAAAGTTGGAGGAGAGCATTGGGAACAAGGAGCAGGAAGGAGTAGTAAGCCGACAGCGCCCAGAGTCTGAGTGGAGTCTTTTTCCACCCTGTTAGAAGAAACCAGAGTCAGGGTTGACCCCATGGAAGCTGGACGTAAAGTGGACTTCTCAAGCGTGAGTGAAACTTGCCTCTATATAGTTAGCAGACAGACAGAGTACAGACAAACCTGCACCTAGCTCCTCCAAAACCTATATCAACCACTATATGGTGGCTGTATCTCCCCTAAGGCCCACTGCACATGGGCGGAAATTCCGCGGCGTGATTTCCCCCTGTGCCCGCCTGCGTAGGATTGCATTACAAAACGCAATCCTTTGCACACAGCCGCGATTTGTCTGCGCGGAAAACACATCATGGCATCTTCTATTTCTGTGCGGGTCTCGCAGAGGCCCGCATCGAAATGTCAGTAGTGACAGGCCGGCTCTGCTCTGCGCATGCGTCGGCCGGCAGCCAGCGCATAGCAGAGAAGGAAGACACCGGGAGTGGGTGAGCCACAGGTTTCTGCAGGGGCACGGGTCCGCTTCCCACTGTGAGAATTCTCGCAGCGGGATTCGACCCGGCCATCTGCAGGTGGCCATACAAAGAGAGGAAAAGAGTTAAGAAATCAATGACTGTTATGAGTTTTACCAACAAGTCTTTTGAAGTTTGTCGTTGACTGCAACTTTTGCAAACTGTTTTTTAACTTTCTTAAAAACTGAGTAAACCTTTGGTTTACTTTAAACCCCTCAATGGGACTCAGTTATTTCACCACTGCAAACACGAACCCATCCTCAAAGGTACTGGGATCATGATCTGATATTACACGAACTGCATAGAAATCCATTGCATTCCCTCTAGTGCACGAGTAGCCATTTTTGTTGGAGTAGCCACCACCATGACCATGCTACCATTAGTTCATCCACTCCTACCTCTGCGACTTGTGCTTGCTGCAGATGCAGACAAGCACTACAGATGTCCAGACCGTCCTCAGGGAAGCTGAGAGACACACTACATACCAGACATGCATTAGAAGATAAAATTACCAGCATTCTCTGACAAGAGAAGCTGATATTTATGTGCAGCAGACCAGAGGGATTGGCTGGCAAATACCACACACAGCCAGTTCAATTAACCATCACCTGTGAAGATGTGCTCATGGAAACCTGTAGAACCACAAGTCCCAGGCACACAACCTAACAGTACCTCTCCTTTAAAAAGGGGGCCTCACCTGTCAAGGTAAGGGAAGAGGGGGTCTGCATATGATGCAGACGGGAACTACAGATTTCCATACTGTCCTCAGGGAAGGTGTGAAACACTACAGACTAGACATGCATACCACCAAACACAGAGTGGGATCACCACAGAGTGCATGAATAGGATAAAATGGCCAGCATTCTCTAACAAGAGAAGCTGTATTTATGTGCAGCAGACCAAGGGAATTGGCTGGAGAATACCACACCCAGCCAGCGCAATTACCTGCACCTGTGAAGGTTTGCTCATGTAAACCTGCAGAACCACAGGTCCCAGCCGCACAACCTAACAACTGGTCTATATCACTACATACAGGGGATGTATAGCTTAAAGCAGCTATACATATAGTTATATACAGGAGATATCCAGGTTATACCAGCATGCTCCATATCACTATACATAGCAGATGTACATCCTGTATATAGTGGTATGGAGCATGCTGGTATAACCTGGATATCTCCTGTACATAATTATATGTATAGCTGGTATAACTTATACCAGCTATACATACAAAATAACATGCTGTACATACCGCTCTCCTCCTCAACCCCCAACACTGACGCTGCAGCGGCACAAATCAGAACTGCAGTCTCCCAGGGGAATCTGCAGCATGTAATTGGCTGCCGCCTCCCCAGGTAACAGTACCTCCCCTCCCTGAGTGCTGGGCAGTGGGCTGCAAGAGTGAAACTGGCGGGGGCCTGTTCACTTAGGGGCTGGGTCACAATTGAGACCCCTAGCAGTATGCCAGTGCTGCAAGGATTGAACTCATATTGTGGTTAGTTATCATAACACAAAAGTTTATATACATTTTAACCCCTTACTGACCAAGCCTGTTTGCGCCTTAAAGGGGTTGTCTCGCGAAATCAAGTGGGGTTATACACTTCTGTATGGCCATATTAATGCACTTTGTAATATACATCGTGCATTAAATATGAGCCATACAGAAGTTATTCACTTACCTGCTCCGTTGCTAGCGTCCCTGTCGCCATGGTTCCGTCTAATTTCGGTGTCTTCTTGCTTTTTTAGACGCGCTTGCGCAGATCCGTCTTCTCCCTTCGGCTCCGCTCGGCAGCATCGGCGTTTTGGCTCCGCCCCTTGTACGCGTCATCACGTAGCTCCGCCCCATGACGTGTGCCGGTTCCAGCCTCCTGATTGGCTGGAATCGGCACGTGATGGGGGCTGAGCTACGCGATGGCGCGTACAAGGGGGCGGAGCCAAAACGCCAATGCTGACGAGAGGAGCCGAAGGGAGAAGACGGATCTGCGCAAGCGCGTCTAAAAAAAGCAAGAAGACACCAAAATTAGACGGAACCATGGCGACGGGGACGCTAGCAACGGAGCAGGTAAGTGAATAACTTCTGTATGGCTCATATTTAATGCACGATGTATATTACAGAGTGCATTAATATGGCCATACAGAAGTGTATAACCCCACTTGATTTCGCGAGACAACCCCTTTAATGACCAAGCCAAATTTTGGAAATCTGACATGTGTCCATTTAACATAGAATAACTCTGTAAAGGTTTTGCATATCCAAGTGATTCTGACACAGTTTTTTTCATCACATGTTGTACTTCATTTAGGTGGTAAAAATAGTCCAATAGAATTTGTGTATATTAAACGCGCCAAAATTGGAAAAATTTTGAAACAGTTGTAATTTTTTCACATTTTCAATTGCAATATCTCAAATATGTGCAAACATACGGTACAAATTTTTGATGAGATATATATTTCCACCTGTTTACTTTATTTTGGATGCACATTTGAAAATTTATTTTTTTTTTTTTTACCATTTAGGAGACAAATTTAACATTGATTATTAACATTTTGAGGAACACTTTCCTTGCACTTAGCAAAGATTGCAAAGGCTCATAGGTATCAGAATGATAGATAAAAATTACTCCACAAATTACCCCATTTTAAAAACGACATCCCTTAATGTATTCATTGAGTATTTTGACCCCACAGTTTTTTTTTCAGTTGTTAATACAATTTAGAGAAAAAATAAAATTCCATATTTTTGCAAACATGTCATTTTAAATGCAGTTTTTTTTCTATAGTGCACATGACAATTAGAATTTACACCCAAAAGTGGATACCCATGAAATTTTGCTTGAAGGGGATTTAGGCCCCATTGCTCACTTGCAGTGATCAAAACTATTTAGAACCTCCACAAATTACCCCATTTTAAAAATTAGACCCCTTAACGAATTTATCTAGGTGTGTACTGTGTATTTTGGACCCACAGTTTTTGAATGAATCTACACAAAGCAGAAGGTAAAAATTACGATTTTAATTTTTTTGGCAATTGTGTTATTTTAAAACCATTTTTTTTGTATAGCACACTTATGAATAAAGAATTGCGCTCCAAAATAGATACCCCTGTTTATTCTGTGTTCAGAAACATACCCGTTGTGGCCCTAATCTTCTATCTATATGCACAATGGGGCCTAAAATTAGAGGAGCAACCCGTGGCTTTCAGAACAGAAATTATGATTTTCATTTTTTTGGCAATTGTGTCAATTTAAAAACAGGGTTTTTTTTAGGCAACACGCATATGAATGAAGACTTGCACCCCAAAATAGATCCCCGTTTGTCCCGTATTCAGAAATATACCCATTGTGGCCCCAATCTACTTAGAGCACACATGGCTAGGCCTATAATGGAGGGAGAAACTACTGGATTTCAGAGTACAACCGAATAAATTCTAGGCCCCATTGCCCACTTGTAGAACCATTGAGGGGCTAAAATGATAAAGAACCTGCACAAATGAACCTATTTTGAAAACTAGACCCCTTAACGAATTCCTCTAGGGATGTACTGCGTGTTTTGACCCTACAGTTTTTGAATGAATGCATTGGATAACGGCGATCACGGGCCCAGTGACCGCTCAACGCAGTCTCCAGTGACATCACCTGCGTCACAGCTACCTTCAGGAGTCGGGAGCCAGGAGATTTAAAATTTGCCGAGGCTCCTAGCCTTCTGCACGTGCACGTGACCTGATACATCTGGCGCACATGCGCAGAAGAGCAACGTCGGGTCCCGGAGGGCCAGATCACTGCAGGACAGCACGGAGGACTGGGGTCAGTATTCTCAGCTGCCCTGATGGATTCCATCCATCAGGGCAGCTGAATCTTTAACTCTTTTTACTTTTTTGCTTTTTAATGCGATTGGTCCTATTAATTAGATAGCACCGATCGCATTGACAGGGGGGCCTCCCCGCAGCCCCCCATGACAGCTCCATGTTGTTGGCTACCTTTGGGCACTGACAGCATGGAGCTGTTGCGTCCACAGCCCACAAGGCTTTAATCCCCACAGGCAGCATGTTTCTACGTCCTTGGGGATTAAAGCCAACTTAGGCAGGATGTAAAAACACTATGGGCTGGTCACTAAGGGGTTAAGCTTAGTAATGACTGCAGAACTCTTCTCCCATCTTGGCTTTGTATAACTCACGCTGCACACAGGATCTGAACACTCTCGTTAGCAGTCGGCTTCTGCCACAACAGGATGTAAGTATTTAGTGGGGAAATGGAAAGAGACACGTATCTGATCAGATCTCTAGGCAGTCACTTGTTATACGCTTGGTATTGGTGTTGGATAACTTAATATAAATGAAAATAATCTGAAGTAGTTGTAGAGGGCTATTTTGGCTCCTTCTCACTAGAGGCCTTTAAAAAAATTCTGATAATATAGCAAGAGGTCAAACTTCAATAAATCGGCATGGATGTAATAATTATAGTTTGTCTTTTTTGTAGTTTTAATCACTTTTGGAATCTCTTGTGTCCTCTATTGAAGAGTAGCGGATCCCTCTTTACACAATGGGATATATTGCCAAACAACAATAATTTTCAGGTCATTACAAAAGATTTGATCAATGATAATTGAGCTAATTCTTGCTGATCATACAGCTGCACATGTTTATACTGCATGCAAACTTTTACTTGCTATAACAATGTTCTACATATTAATGTGTAGAAGCCTTTAAACCTTTTACATGCCAATATTCTCAAATAGAATCATTACTTTTCCATTTTTTTAGTGGCCTAAATTTTACCACTTTTGTAAAAAAAAAAAGTTCCAACAAGTTATCTCCTATCCACAGGACATGGGATAGCTTACTGATTGTGGGGGTCTCACCTCTGAGAACTCCGTCCATCTCAAGAACGGAACTCCCGTGTCCCATCCTCGTGTTGCTGTGGGGGTGCATCTTCCCCGGCAGAGACGTCAGTCTGAATGGAGTGCTGGCCAAGCATTCACAGTCAGCGCTCCATTAATTTCAATGAGAGTGACGGAAATACCCAAACGTATGCAGCGGTGAGACCCCCACCAATCAGTTAGCTTTCCCCTATCCTGTGGATATTTTGTGGATCCCTTTAACCCCTTAAGGATGCAGCTCTTTTTTTTTTCCTCCCCACTTTGAAAAAAATCATAATTTTTATTTATCCATCAACATAGCTGTCTGGGGGCTTGTTCTTTTGCAGGATGAGTTGTATTTTTCAATAGTACCATATAATGTACTGAAAAATGTTAAAAAATTGGAGTGCAATGAAAAATAAAAAAAAGAAAATTCCACCATCTTTGGTGGGGTGGGGGACATGTTTCTATGGCGTATACAGTGCAGCAAAAATGACAAGATAAATTTATTCTGTGGATTGGTACAATTAGAACGAGACCTAATTTATATATAAAATATAAAATATCTTCGGAAAAAAATGAAATTATTTTCTGCCGCCATCTTTTGGCCGCCAGAACTTTTTTTAAATTTTGAGTCGACAGCTGTGCGAGGGCTGTTTTTTGCAGAACATCCTGTTTTTTCTATTGCTGCCATTTAAGACTACATATGACTTTTTGATCGCTTTTTATTAAATTTTTTCTTGGAGACGCAGTGACCAAAAAAGTGCAATTTTGTCGTCTTTTTCTTTCTACCGATGTTTACCGTGTGATAAAAACTAATGCATTACTTTGATAGATTGGACTTTTGTGGATGCAGTGATATCAAATATAGTTTTTTGTTTTACTATTTAAAATTTTTATTATAAATATGCAAAAGAGATTTTTTAGAAACTTTTTTTACCTTTTAATTTAATTATTAATTAAAAAAAACTTTTTAAACAGCTTTTTATATTTTTTTTAGTCCCTAGAGGGAACAAGAACGTGTGATGGTTTGATTGCTCCTGCAGTATGATGTAATACCATTGTATTAAGGCTGATTCAGACAACGATTCTCACTCAAAGATCGATGAAAGTCATCATTTGAGCGAGAATCGTCAGGTCTAACTGCACTGACATCTGACATCTGTATCGCTGATCGTTCTCTTTCAGCATGAAGAAAGAGAACAATCAGCCTTATTAGGAGTTCACAGTGGAATGTTTCCGCTGTATCCTGCTCCGTGAACACAGCCGAGGTATCAAGAACACAGCGGTCCAGCTGTGTTCTTCATACCCCGCTCATAGCGCTCAGCTGTATAACAGCAGAGCGCTCACAGCTGACCGCTCGGGGCAGAGAACAGCTGGATGCAGAAGACAAGCAGCCACGCTAGTCTTCTGCATACCCTGCATGGAGAGCGCAGCTGTATACCAGCTGACCCACTCTGTATACAGCCGGGATATGAAGAACACAGCGGTCAAGCTGTGTTCTGCATACGCCGCACGAAGCGCTCAGCTGATAACAATTGGATGCAGAAGACAAGCGGACACGCTTTTCTTCTGCATAACCCGCTTGCAGCGCAAAGTGATCGCTCAATATTTGAGTGATCACCTTGCCCTGTAAGTGCACACAACGATTATCGCTCAAAAGTTGCTCAAAAGACTTCTTTTGAGTGATAATCGTTGCATCTAAACCAGGCTTTACATTATACTGCGAGCTGACAAGGCTTGATAGCAGTCTGCAGTGGCAACCCTGGGGCTTTTAGAAGGCCCCCGGCTGCCATGATAACCAAATGGCACCCCGTGATAATGAATGCCGAACTTGGAGCTTTTTAATTCTACTGTCAGAATTGACTGCGACATTTAAAGAGTTAACAGCTGTGCTCCGTGGTGCTAGTTGATCTGAATTGTTGTAAGAAACAGCTGGCACCCACATTGGCCTCACATCCTCGGGGAATTCCCATGGTGGGGAGCGCGATATGGGGGCTGGATTCAGACCCCCATGTCGCGATCGCCCCCATATGATACTAGCCTTAGTGTGGCAAATATGCAATAATAGAGATGACCAGTAAGAAGGAGGCAGACACTCCTGTCAAACGCTGTACATGTATAATTACAGAGGCGTATTGTTAGTCATCTCCTCCATACATATATTGTTATCTATGCACAATGTCTTTTTTACTGAGATAGTTACACAAACTTTTTACAGCCCATCTCCTTGTTTCCATAGATACCACTCTATCTTTGTTAATGTACTTGAAACTGTTTGTGTCCCTAAATGTACCCAAAGTGAAATTACATTTATACAGAAGTAGAGGCTCAAACATGTATTTAAAGTGTCTTTGCATTTTGGAGCTACTTTGCATAAATGAATAGAAAATCTCTTCCTGGTTCTGTGTGATATGTATTTTAATCAGCATTATGCTCTGTTCACACACTGTGCTTCCTATATGTGGCTAGCTGTATATACCTTGCCTTCCAAGATAAATTGCAAGTTTATACATTGTACTGAGTGCTTTATGTGGAATATTCAGAGGTCATGTGACCTCATCGTGGAACAGATATGGACTGGATCTGGGGATGTATGGATACATTTCTAGATCTATTGGAAGATGATGTAATTCTGTACAATCTACTGTACAGCAATGTTCAGTCTTGCGTATATACCGTATATACTTGAGTATTAGCCGACCCGAGTATAAGCCGAGACACTAAGTTTCACCACAAAAAACTGGGAAAACTTATTGACTCAAGTATAAGCCGAGCTATACTCGAGTATATAGTAGGTAAAAAAAGAACCTCCATACTCACCTCCCAGCCGGCGTCTGTGTCTGTGCGACAAGCTGCTTGAATTCTCCCCACTGTCATCCCCCGCCGTCCTCTCTGCTTGGCTCTGTCAGTGCTGTGTAAGTAAGCGCTGTGATTTGATAGAGTGCCAGCCAATCACAGCTGGCGCTCGATCCAATCATAGTGCTTACTTACACAGCACTGATGGCAGGGGATTTGAAAGCCGAGCAGGGAGATGACAGCGGGGAGAATTCTAAAGCAGCTTGATTGGCTGTGAATGATCGAGCACCGACTGTGATTGGCTGACGCTCGATCCAATAACAGCTCTTACTTACACAGCGCTGACGGCGGGGGATGACAGATCCAAGAAAAGAGGACAGCGGGGGATGACAGTGGAGAGAATTCAAGCAGCCAGCCGCACCGGCACCAGAGACACAGACGCCGTCTGGGAGGTGAGTATGGAGGGCTTTTTTTAAGCCTTGCCTGACTCAAGTATAAGCCGATGGGGGCTTTTTCAGCACGAGAAAATGTGCTGAAAAACTAGGCTTATACTCGAGTATATACAGTAAGCATTGCAGACACAGAGCCACATGCATTTATGGTTGAGAGGAAATGGGTTGCAGCAGGCAAAGGGGAATGAATTTTTGTATTTTTTTTTTTTTACAATAAAAATGAATGGTCAATTCTAGACAATCACTTTACAGAACTAAACATGTGGGATAGACTTTAAGTCGTTTCTGCTATTTGCTTTACCAATATGATGTTTTTTTTTCTTCGATTTGGTCTTTTTTTTAATTAATGGATGACACCAAAAACACAGCTGGTATTTATATAAATTTCATCAGCAAGACTCATTTCCTACTAATTCCAGCTGAATGCCCCTTCCACTATGACTTGTGAAAACTTATGACACTAAGCCAAAATGACTGGAACATAGCCCTGGAATAGAGCTTTGTGCATCTACTATTGTCAAATACATTGTTACTAACAGTGGATATACAAAGTCTACACACCCCGTTACAACACTAGGTTTGTCTCATGTCAAAAAATCTAACAAAGAAGAATCATTTCAGATTTACAGTATGTCCACCTTCAATGTGACCCATTATCTGTACAATTCCATTGGAAAATAATCTGAAATATTTTAGGGTAGAAAAATTAAACTAACAAAACTAATTTAATGTGGTTACATAAGTGGGAACACCCTCCTATATTTGGGGATATGGCTGTGTTCAGAATTAGTCAATCACATTTAGGGTGGCTTCACATATAGAACGTAGTTGACCTAAGCAGTGTTTTTTTTTCTTCTCAGGCCGTTCAAACTCCGTGCCATAGTGCAGGAGTTTGAAAAAAAACTGTGGGGAGATCTTGCCCTATCTGTCTCGCACATTGCATTAACTACATTCAGGAAAGAAAGGGAAAGTTCTATCTTTTCTTGCCCGTTAATTGTATGGGCGAGAATCTCCCTAGTAAAAATGAAACCATTAAAATCAATGGTCTTGATTTGTCCTATTATGCAGCCGCATAACGGGACTAAAACGTGTCCATCTGTTTAAGCCCCTAAACTCCAGATAAATGGTAGTCAGTACTCCCGCTGCCATTATTTACAGGGATTTGGATTGACCCCTCTTCTAGAAGGATTTTCCTGACATTTTCTTAGTTGGCCTGATACCAAATATGTGGGGGTTTTGCTTAATTTTTTATACAACTAGGGGAAATGGGCAGAAAAGGATTTTTTTGTTATTTTTTTTTACAGTATTTTTTTGTTTTCTTACACTCTTTATGTCCCTGAACGGGACCTGATCCATAGCTGCTATGATCGCTATGATAAGGCATTGCAGGACTTATGTACTGCAATGCCTTATCGCTTGTAATAGCGACCATAAGCAATGTCAAGCCAGGATGCCAATATCAGGTTCCTGTTGCCATGGCAACCCATCAGCCCTCCGTGATTACATCGCGGGGGTCCAATGACGTCACAGAGAGTGCCCTCCCTCTGTGAACCCTTTACATGCCGCGATCTATATAGATCGCGGCCTGTGGGGGGCGCTGTCCTTATGTTTCCCCGCTGTTGCAGCGGGAGGACGGCTATCACTAACAGTCGGCTCCCACTGCCGGATAGCACGGGCTCAGCTTCTGATGTAAGGTTATGTCCTGTCACGTTAAGTACCACCCTGCCATGACATAACCTTACATCCCGTGATGTTAAGGGATTAAAGGAGCTGTAGGCGTTTATGGCAAGTCCTGGTTGGATAGTGCATATGACAACCATCTCCTGTGTTCTTCATATGCCTGGGCTGTGGGGGGAGGGGGGCAAGATGGAAGACTTTTCTAGCAAAGAAGAACATCCTAGCCAGTTGTTTTGCCAAAACGTACGTCAAATCTGTTATAAGTCTGTGGAGAACATGTTATGGTCTGATGAGACCAAGGGGGACTTTGTGGCCATAATTCTAAAAGGTATGTTTGGTGCAAAGCCAACACTGCGCATCACCAGAAGACCACCAGACCGGTAATGAAGATGGTGGGGGCAGCAATATGTGTGGGGTTTTTTTTTCTGCTGCTGGAACTGGGGCTATAGTCAAGCTGGAAGGAATTCTGAACAGTCCAAAATGTCATTCCATTTTGGCACAAAATCTTTAGGCCTCTGCTAAAGCGCTGAAGATGAAGATGAATTTCCCCTTTCGGCATGACAATGACCCAAAGCAGACCTCCAAGGCAACAAATAAATGGTTTTACCGGGGAAGATCAAAGTTTTGGCATGACCAGCCAGAACCCAGGCCGATATTTGTCCATGTGAATAAGCCTTTAAAGTGTGTATATTTATGCAATCACAATTTTTTTTCCACCCTGAAAGATTTCAGTTTGTTTTCCAATGGAATTGTACGGATATTGTTGTATCTTGTCTCCACCGGAAGTATGGGTGGAGATAGGAGTTAGGCAGTTTGACAGCCACGTGATGCCCACAGGTGGTGATTGGTTGCTGAAGGCTGAGAGAATGGGGTGCCATTCTCGCTACTCACACAGAGTATGGGCATGCATCTACCCTGACTGGCTGCGACCCCGCTGCTAACACTGTAGGAGAGAGGCCAGAGGTCTGAGTGTTTTTCTGGGCGACCAGCCTCGGTGACTTCAACCCCGCTGCTGTGGCTGTGTCGCTCCTCTTTTGACAACCAGTGCCCGCCGCAGTCTTCCTTTTATGCCGCTGCTGACAGTGTTCACGCAAGACCGCATGTCTGTGCCTGTGAGCTTAGGTTTGGGGCCCCTCTTTCTCCTGGAGCTATCCCCACAGCAGCACTCACAGCGTTTCCTCCTACATACTGCCCTGCAATCAGAACTCCATGGTCTGCTGGCACACTCCCGTCTTTGCGTCTGACTGCGGTGTCTGTGTGCTCCCTGTGCGGCATCCATTGCATGGATCAGTTTACAGCATCATAGTCCCCGGTGGCCTCCCATGGCTGCTGGTTCTTGGCATCCGCAATGCGCTCCCCTGTCAGTCCGTTCCCTGTAACGCAGCAATGCAGCCAATGAGCAAGAAGGGGCATGGCCTGGGCGTTACCTGTAGCCAAACCCCTCGTTTTTGGCGTTGAAAAGGTACACCAGTACCGATAACGGATAACATTGAGGGCCCATTTACATGACCATAGACGTTTTACGTGTGCCTGCCGGCGATTAGCGTATTTATAGGGGTCGCGGTTGTGACCCAGCCCATAAGTTGTGGGGGCCCACAGGTTCCCTCACCACACTGAATAGGCTGCGCAGCAGGTCAATGCAAAAGTTGGTGTCTGCGAGTGTCATTGCGCATTGGTGGTTCAGGGGAGCAGGTCCAATGAGGCAGCAGCGGTAGCAAGAAAAACCTGTGCTGCTTAGCAGGGAGCAGTGCTTTATAGGTGAAAGCGGCAAACAGGTACCAGGAGGAGAAGAGGGGCAGGGTTAGGGGCAGGGCCAGCAGCGGGTTTCAGTTTGAGCATATGAAGACTTACCACCGGCACCGATCATCCCACCTCCTCCCCCTTTGTAAAGGCAGTAGATGGATGAAGCACCAGGGAGGTAAATGTATGGTACAGTATTCCTGTATGCATGTATAAGCCTGCCTATGTGTATATAATCTGTGGTAAACTGTGTTCTTTGTATACACTATATATGTGTGTATATATATATATATATATATATATATATATATATATATATAGTATGTGTACAGTGTTCTGTGTATACACTGTATATGTGCCTGTATATGTGTATATATACTGTATGTATACAGTGCGTGTACACACTGTATATGTGCCTGTATATGTGTGAGTGTGTATATACTGTATGTGTACAGTGTTCGGTGTATACACTGTATATGTGCCTGTATATATGTGTATATATACTGTATGTGTACAGTGCACGTACACACTGTATATGTGCGTATATGTGTGTGTGTATATACTGTATGTGTACAGTATTATGAGTATACTGTATATATGTGCCTTTATATGTGTGTATGTCTATAGGGCTAACAACACTGTCTTCTGCACCAGTCATGCTTATGACGCTCTGAGTTCAGCTCTGGAGACCCACGGTCAGGCTGGGACACATTTCCAAACTCTGTACATAAAACATGTAGAAATCAGACCTCAGGACAGCAGGGTTTCACTGGTGCAAATATTTAAAACATCCCAAGGGATGGATATTTATTCCTCACGATCGTGAGGAATAAATATCCATCCCTTGGGATGTTTTAAATATTTGCACCAGTGAAACCCTGCTGTCCTGAGGTCTGATTTCTACATATACTATTCGTGGATTTGGATCCAGTCCACTACGGGGTGAGCAATATTAATCACTGCATGTGATCTATATAGTGTGCTGCTGTAACCAGACTGCTTGGAAGATCTGTACATAAAACAGATGGCGCCAAAGACAGTGTGGTTATTCTCTGCCAGAGCTCCTTCTGGTGTGTACCGGAACGGTGGCATCACCCGTGACAAACTCTTTCCCTGTTCTACCATCTATTGGGCATCCCTAGGGGTGTCCGGAAGAGGCCCAGCACTGCCCTGACCTTGGCTGCGTGCATCCCTCTGGGGGGGAGCGTGATAAGTGCTGCAGTGACAAGCCAGCATCTTGCCCTCCCAGCTCCTCAGCGTATGCCATGTGTCCGGGGTCACTCTAATACTCTGTTGCACCGCCTCTAGCTTGGATACAAGATGTGAAACAAGCAGGCATGGCAGCTCGAGTACCCTTTTGTATTGCCTTCAGCTTGTATACAAGACGTGATACAGGTGTGTATAGTGGCTCTAGTACCCTGTTGTACCGCTTCTAGCTTGGATACAAGATGTGATACGGGCGGACATGGAGGCTCTAGTACCCTGTTGCACCATCTCTAGCTTGGATACAAGATGTGATACAGGTCGGCATGGAGGCTCTAGTACCCTGTTGTACCGTCTCTAGCTTGGATACAAGATGTGGGTATTAGTGTACCTTGACGCCACCGGAGACTAGGGATTTGACAGAGAGAACGCTCCTCTCACACCCCTAGCTCCCGATTGGTTCAAGGCTACAAGATCCTAGCAGCTAAACTTTTGCACCCAGGCCCCTGAGCCTTTAGTTACGCCCCTGTCTTCGGTGCCATGTAAACTCCTGCACGGCAAAAGGCCCAAAAGCATATACGCCGAGGCCGCAATGCCGTGGGGCCTAGGGAGACATTCCTCCTTCCCTCTCCCTCGCCGGCTCACCTCCTCTCTCCTCCCCTCTGCCCGTTTGCAATGGGAGGGGGCGGGACAGGGGCAGAGCTAAGCTCCCGCCCCCTCCCCGCCTTTAGTCCGGCAACCAGCAATGGGAGGGAGCTGAGCTTAGCTCTGCCCCCATCCCGCCCCCTCTCATTGCAAGCAGTGGCAAGGGGTGGAGAAGAGAAGAGTGAGGGAGTTTAGCAGTCATGCTGCTAAACTCCCTCCCGCCTCCCTCTTCCGGCAGCTAGCATAGGCTCCCATAGGAATCTATGCAACTGCCACTGCCGACATGGAAGTGCCCGGTCAGGCGCTTTTACGCTGCGGAAATAAACCCCTGTGCACAGATGTATTGTAAGCCAATGTATCAGAAGGGCAGCGTTTATTGGCCGGGCGTGAAAAACCGGCTGATATACGCCCGTGTGAATAAGCCCTGAAGGTGGAAATAAATCTGAAATGATTCGTCTTTGTCAGACTTTTTAACATGACAAAAACCTGGCATTTTAACAGGGGTGTAGACTTTTTATATCTACTGTATCTAATATGTCATGAAATGGCTTAGGAGAGGAGAAAAATTGTAATAGTGGGACGTTTGGGAAGTTCTTTTCTTTCCTTAATCTTTTTTTTATTATTTGTTTTGTGTAGTTACACTGGTTTTCATATGCTTCATTAGAACAGCACTGGCTGTCATTCAAGTTACTAAGGGTGTGCTGGAGCACTGAATCTGAGGAGATTAACATGGTTTAAACTTTTTATAACGAGAGCTGTGCATGAAATTAAAAAATCCCTTTGTCATCTAAACTTTTATACACCTTTTTCATTGCTCTGTTTTTCATGCTGCCAATGTGAACATGAATGTTTTCCTTTGTATGTATATATTTGTTTTGCACCTGAAGTTTCTTAATGTATATGTTTATAGGAGGATAAACATGTTTATTAAACTTTACCGATGTGATATAGCATGAAGTATAGATTAGAGAATTTGGCCCTGTAGGTATATATCTTGATAGATGCAGCGATGGTAAGCAGGATGAAACCAATAGATATCAACCATTTACACTGCCAGCTGCATTCAAAAACAGCAATCAATAATAATTAGGTTTCTTTCATAATATCAGATACTTTCATGACTAAATACATTTCTATATAAAATGGTTAGTGGCTTCAGTGGTTCTAATGGAACCACAGACATATAAAAACCTCTTTTCAGACAATTAAAATCCTTGATCAAAATGTGATTGTTCCCAGCAAGAGAAACCATGTAATCTTGTAGATATGATACCTTTTAATGGCTAATAAAAAATACATGATGTAATAGCGAGCTTGCGAACCTCTCTGGCTCTTCGTCAGGCTAAAATGGAATAGGTCTGAAGAGAAATGAATATTTATACACACTTATAACATACTTATGATAAGGCACATACATGGATGTGATTGGTTTGCACTTAAAAGGAATACTGACATAAATACAATATAGTGTACAATAGATATGGGAATGTACGCTCCATCTCCTATGTATGTATGTATGTATCTATCTATCTATCTATCTATCCATCTATCTATCTATCTCCCTTCTATCTCCTATCTATCCATCTATCTCCTATCCATCCATCTATCTCCTATCTCTCTATCTCTCCATCTCCTATCCATCTCCTATCCATCTTCTATCCATCTCCTATCCATCTCTTATCTCCTATCCATCTCTCTATCTATCTATCCACTATCTCCTATCTATCTATCTCCTATCTCCTAACCATCTATCTATCCATCTCCTATCTATCTATCTATCTATCTATCTATCTCCTATCCATCTATCTATCTCCTATCCATCTATCTCTCTACCTATCCATCTCCTATCCATCTATTTATCTATCTATCTATCCATCTATCTCCTATCACCTATCCATCTATCTCCTATCTCCTATGCATCTATCTTCTATCTCCTATCCATCTATCTCCTATCCATCTATCTCCTATCTATCTCCTATCTCCCATCCATCTATCTATCCATCTCCTATCTCCTATCTCCTATCCATCTCCTATCTATCTATCTATCTATCTATCTATCTCCTATCTCCTATCCATCTATCTCTCTATCTATCCATCTTCTATCCATCTATTTATCTTCTATCTCCTATCCATCTCTCTATCTATCTATCGCCTATCTATCTATCTCCTATCTCCTATCCATCTATCTCCTATCTCCTATCCCCTATCCATCCCTCTATCTCCTATCCATCTATCTCCTATCTCCTATCCATCTATCTCCTATCCATTCATCTATCTCCTATCCATCCATCTATCTCCTATCCATCCATCTATCTCCTATCCATCTATCTATCTCCTATTTCTCTATCTCTCTATCTCCTATCCATCTCCTATCTCCTATCCACCTCTCTATCTATCTATCGCCTATCTCCTATCCATCTATCGCTTATCTCCTATCCATCTATCTATCTCCTATCTATCTATCTATCTATCTATATCCTATCTATCCATCTATCTATCTTCTATCCATCTATCTATCTCCTATCCATCTATCTATCTCCTATCCATCTATCTATCTCCTATCTCCTATCCATCTATCTCTCTATCTATCCATCTCCTATCCATCTATCTCCTATCCATCTATTTATCTTCTATCCATCCATCTATCTCCTATCCATCCATCTATCTATCCATCTATCTCCTATCACCTATCCATCTATCTCCTATCTCCTATCCATCTATCTATCCATCTCTTATCTCCTATCCATCTATCCATCTCTTATCTCCTATCCATCTATCTATCTATCTCCTATCTCCTATCCATCTATCTCCTATCCATCTATCTATCCATCTCCTATCTCCTATCCATCTATCTATCTATCTATCTATCTCCTATCCATCTATCTATCTCCTATCCATCTATCTCTCTACCTATCCATCTCCTATCCATGTATTTATCTCCTATCTCCTATCCATCCATCCATATATCTATCCATCCATCCATCCATCCATCCATACATCCATCTATCCATCTATCTATCCATCTATCTCTCTCCTATCTATCCATCCATCTATCTCTCCATCTCCTATCCATCTCCTATCCATCTCCTATCCATCTCCTATCCATCTCCTATCTATCTCATATCTATCTCCCATCCATCCATCTATCTCCTATCTCCTATCCATATATCTCCTATCTCCTATCCATATATCTCCTATCTCCTATTAATCTATCTACTATCTCCTATCCATCTATCTATCTCCTATCCATCTCCTATCTCCTATCCATCTATCTCTCTATCTCTCTATCTCCTATCCATCTCTCTATCTATCGCCTATCTCCTATCCATCTATCTCCTATCTCCTATCCATCTATCTCCTATCTCCTATCCATCTATCTCTCTATCTATCCATCTTCTATCCATCTATTTATCTTCTATCTCCTATCCATCTCTCTATCTATCTATCGCCTATGGATGTGATTGGTTTGCACTTAAAAGGAATACTGACATAAATACAATATAGTGTACAATAGATATGGGAATGTACGCTCCATCTCCTATCTATGTATGTATGTATCTATCTATCTATCTATCTATCCATCTATCTATCTATCTCCCTTCTATCTCCTATCTATCCATCTATCTCCTATCCATCCATCTATCTCCTATCTCTCTATCTCTCCATCT